>NC_083778.1:22890464-23012964 GCF_963514075.1 Conger conger | reverse complement strand
CAGCCTGCACTACAGAGTAAAACACCTCACATCTGCAGCAGAGTGAACCATCCCCAACACAGGCAGCCTGCACTACAGAGTAAAACACCTCACATCTGCAGCAGAGTGAACCATCCCCAACACAGGCAGCCTGCACTACAGAGTAAAACACCTCACATCTGCAGCAGAGTGAACCATCCCCAACACAGGCAGCCTGCACTACAGAGTAAAACACCTCACATCTGCAGCAGAGTGAACCATCCCCAACACAGGCAGCCTGCACTACAGAGTAAAACACCTCACATCTGCAGCAGAGTGAACCATCCCCAACACAGGCAGCCTGCACTACAGAGTAAAACACCTCACATCTGCAGCAGAGTGAACCATCCCCAACACAGGCAGCCTGCACTACAGAGTAAAACACCTCACATCTGCAGCAGAGTGAACCATCCCCAACACAGGCAGCCTGCACTACAGAGTAAAACACCTCACATCTGCAGCAGAGTGAACCATCCCCAACACAGGCAGCCTGCACTACAGAGTAAAACACCTCACATCTACAGCAGAGTGAACCATCCCCAACACAGGCAGCCTGCACTTGGCAGTCACGCAGTAATTCAGAATGAAAAAGAGATGAGCTCACGATACGAAGTGTGGCTGAGTCATCGTCAACAACAAGCTGGTTTGTTGATTTTTTTTTTTGTACCACTCTTCAGCCTCTGCCTCTCCAGAACCCACCAGCCCACCGCACCACGTCTGAACCTCCTGGTCACTTACTGGACTGAGTGGGACGGGTCCACTCAGACGGTCCACTCAGACGGGTCCACTCAGTCAGACTCAGACTCAGTCTCAGTCTCAGTCAAATAACCTGACCTTTCACCTTTCACCTCTCTGCACCACGCGTCTCGGCCTCTGCGGCACGCTTGCCACGCTCTGCGGCCGAGTGCAGGGGAATAACACACCGCACACCTGACAGTAACCTCCGGGGGCGCTGTTTGCCCGAGTTACGACCATGAAACAGTCACAGGATTAGAGCCGTGGTTTGATTGGTTAGGCCTGTGAAACAGTCACAGGATTAGAGCCGTGGTTTGATTGGTTAGGCCTGTGAAACAGTCACAGGATTAGAGCCGTGGTTTGATTGGTTAGGCCTGTGAAACAGTCACAGGATTAGAGCCGTGGTTTGATTGGTTAGGCCTGTGAAACAGTCACAGGATTAGAGCCGTGGTTTGATTGGTTAGGCCTGTGAAACAGTCACAGGATTAGAGCTGTGGTTTGATTGGTTAGGCCTGTGAAACAGTCACAGGATAGAGATGTGGTTTGATTAGATTAGTTATGATCCTCTCACTAGATTGCCACAGACTGTTTTTGTGGTTCTTTTAAAGAGCGTCTCTGTGTGTGTGCTTTGGTGTGTGTGTGCTTCTCTGTATGTGTGCTCCGGTGTGTGTGTGCTTCTCTGTATGTGTGCTTCTCTGTATGTTAATGTGTGTGTGTGTGCTTCTCTGTATGTGTGCTTCTCTGTATGTGTGCTTTGGTGTGTGTGTGTGTGTGCTTCTCTGTGTGTGTGCTTCTCTGTATGTGTGCTTCTCTGTATGTTAATGTGTGTGTGTGTGCTTCTCTGTATGTGTGTTCTTCGGTGTGTGTGTGTGTTTTCTCACGTGTTCCAGTAGTGCCCCCGCCCCATTAATATTAATATATACTGTACATCCACACGAGCCTACCTGGGGCGAATGGGGTAAGGCATACATGTGTTTTCATTCTGACATGTGGAGATTTTTACACCATCCTCTACAAAGCTGTGTGACTGACTATCCATAATGTAAACATAACGTAAACATAACGTAAACATAACGTAAACATAACGTAAACCTGAACTACCAGACAGGTAGTGTATGGGCCTGCTCAACTCAATGTTCACCGAAACAGTTCAAATGGGATTCATCAGAAATATTCTAGTTAATTGATGACAACGCTCATTTTGAGGTGTAAATTCATGTGTGAATAAATCCTAGTTATTTCCATTCCTGATTAACTGATTCATTCTCATCCAATCTTAAAATCAGTATTAAGACATTTCATCAACATTTGTATTCTTTTTGTGATTACCATGGTATTTCTTATTGTTGGCAATGTCTTTCAGGACTATGGACAGAATTTATTTGTTATTATTACAATACATTAAGCAGACACTGCCCCCTAGTGTCTGTTTCCTGGTGTGACCACTCATTCTGTGAGTGACCACCCCTACCTTAAAAGCAAGTGTTATTGTGTCCGAACATGGCATTGTTCCAACACCGCTGGGCTTCTTAATCTCCGGTGTGACTGTAAAACTGCGGCATTTTTTAAAATGTTGCTCCTTTTCTGAACCGAAAATCCTGCAGTTAATAATTCTGTGAGTAGCAGTGATGACCGGTGTCTCCATGGCAACGATAAGAGCAGATTACTCTGTCTGTCTGAATATTGCATGTTTGGGTGCATTTTCAACTAAATTGGTTACAAGCAATATTTAGCGTTTCTTCTTGGGTAACAAATCATTTATCCCCTGATGACAACATTGGCTCACATTTTTATTTTTTTCTTTAGTTTTGGTTGGATCTTTGGGGGTTGTAGCCAAACAAGCAAACCTAAAAATGACCAAAATAATGACTGAAGATACTCAGCTCATTGTTGTTATGATTGACTGCCCTTCATCAAGGCAGTCATCTAAACCTTTTAGTCGCCTTGTGAGTCCGGTCTCAGGACTTTGAGAGATTTTGAGCCCAAAATGAGATTGCTTAATTTAATGATCTTACCTGATCCTCAGCATACCTGGACACACACATTATGGTATAATGTGGTATAATGTGGTATAATGTGGTATAATGTGGGTATAATGTGGTATAATGTGGGTATAATGTGGTATAATGTGGGTATAATGTGGTATAATGTGGGTATAATGTGGTATAATGTGGTATAATGTGGGTATAATGTGGTATAATGTGGGTATAATGTGGGTATAATGTGGGTATAAAGGTTAGTCATTAAAGCTGTTGAAATAATAATATTTTTTAATGAATTATTATTATACTTATACATGTGCATACGCTTTTGATCTCATGATTTAATTAAGTGCTTTACAGCAAAAGGGGTACCACAACCAAATACATTGGTGTCTTAACAGAAATGATGTATGTTCTGGTACTCATATTTTTCTCATATTTAATATTTGATTCGGACTGAACTGCCTCTTGAAAGAGGCTTTATGTCACCTCTAGAGCATTTAATTAGAAACTCACCTTCATTGCGGATGTCCGCGCGCGTCTCCTTGGTGTGCGTCACATCCGCATCCCGAAGCAGTGGAAGGCATTAGTAAAGCGCTCACGTGCCATGGCCAGGTCTTCGCGCTCATTTGCATTCACGGTCGTGCCATGTGTAATGTACGATGACGCGTCACCGCCACACTCCAATCGGAATCCGAGTCTTGGTATCCTTGCACCACAGCAAAGGGCATGTAAAATATGATTCCTTATCTCTTTAAATGGCGATGCAACAAAGCGAGGTGTGGGTGAAAACGGAATTTCATGGAAATAAGTTATTATCCTCTTTGTACTTCTCTTTGGTTGAAGAGGTGTGGTTCTGGCCCATATTTCCCCACAATTGGCCTCATGGCGACATTATGCTCGTTCAGTCTGCGTCTTCCCAATAGCCCAAATAAAGCGAGGTCTGTGCATATTTAATTTTCATAAATGTTTTTCATAAATCAACTAACCATTCACTTGAATAGCTCATTCATTGGAGTACGTGTGTTGTACAAAGACGCAAAACCCTCTCCTGCTTTGCGTTTTAAATATTTTTGTTGGGTCTTTTTAAGTTGGTCAAGATATAGGTCCGAAAAACATTAAAGATGACAGGTCTGTATATTCGTGTCCACATTAATTAGCATACTGGATTACACTGTGGCTATACTCTCATTTGCTAAACGACGGCGTGAAGCTTTCCACCGCGTAGCTCGCGGGCTGTCTTATGAACGCAAGAAGAACGGTCTGGAAGGTTGCCATAGAAACACAGCATCTTCTGAGATCACTGCAGTATTTCCTTTCAGCCACACGGTGGCACTCTTGGTTTAGAAATCTCATTGAATTCGCCAGACAATTTGTATCTCACAGTATATGGCGCACATCCCCGTATCAAGTTTATAATCTCATTAATATGTAGGCTATGTTTAACAATAAATAAATTGCACTGTTTCCATTTAATATAGATTATATGTTATCATTGGCACTGCTTCCGTGCACCACACTGTAGGCTACAGGCTGTCTGTCTGGCTTTGGTGGCGAGACGGGTAAAATTCACATTAAATAAAATTCCTCTGCAAGGAGAAACGATATAATATATGTAGCAGTATTCTATTTATTTAGATAATATCCGTGTTTAAAAGTGCTTTTAATTAGCACGAAGAGTAATTTTTTGTTGTTTTTCAGCCTGCCATGAGCCACTAAGCCCGGTGTATTGGCCGGGCTGCTGACTGCTCGTCACGCTCCGGTGACAGCTGGTTTTTGGATGGCGACGCGCGGTCCTCGGAGGACATACGCCGTTCCTGCTATAAAAGACAATGGCATGGCCGCCTGCCCCCGGCCAGCGCCTCGAATTCCCGTCGCTAATGCGCGGATCACGCCTGCACTTCAGCGAGCGGTGGAAAATACGTGACCGAAACAAACCGACGGAACACGGAGGGAGGGGCTCCGCGTGACCTTGTGGAAGAGTAGCGTTCAGTACATTACTGGTTTATTTTAATGGGTCCTTCTTTTCGCGCTATTTTCACTAAATAAGCAGACCTGTAAACTTCCTTAATGACACAACTAGACTTGGTACCTTATAGCCTACATTTCTAGGGTTATGATGATAAAGTGCTACAATTAGAGGTTAGGCATATAATGGATATGAGGTTGATTTCACTTGCTAAACTCGGACTTTACGCATTGAGTAACGCGGGTGCAGACAATGGAAGACAGTGAGCAGAGAGGGAGAATGAACACATCGCGTCTCTGTAATCCTGCCCAGATGATCCTGTCATAGAAACCCTCCTCTTAAGTCAAGAATGGTGGGCCTTTTATATTTACGCAAAAGTGCCGAATGGGGAGGGGGTGGGGGTTGTACTCACAAGAAACGCACGTTTCTCTGTGTCCGTTTCCGCGCAGTCTACAATCATACATCTGTCAGCTTGCCCGTGTACGCTTTGTGCGGGCTACAATTAGTATATTTTATTGCATCGAAATCGTCTGAGTCCATGTACTCGGACTTGGCGAGGGACGGCTTGCTGTCACTCTTTTTAAATTCTCCGAAAGAGGGCTGCTGCTGGCCACAAGTGACGTGCGTGTACTGGAACTGCTCCTCGTGCTCCGTCTCGCGGTGATAGAAATAGTTGAAATTTGAGACGATGACGGGCACGGGCAGCGCGATGGTCAGCACACCAGCGATGGCGCACAGCGAGCCCACGATCTTTCCGCCGATTGTGACCGGGCACATGTCTCCGTAGCCCACCGTAGTCATGGATACCACTGCCCACCAGAAGGCGTCGGGGATGCTGCTGAAGCCCGACTCCGGGTCGTCGGTCTCGGCGAAGTACACGGCGCTGGAGAAGAGGATGACCCCGATGAAGAGGAAGAATATGAGCAGCCCCAGCTCGCGCATGCTCGCCTGAAGCGTCTTTCCCAGGATCTGGAGGCCTTTGGAGTGTCTGGAGAGCTTGAAGATCCGGAAGACTCGAACCAGACGGATGACCCTCAGTATGGCCAACGACATGGCCTGCTGACCGTTACCCTGATGCTCCGCGAGCTCCAGGCCGAGGGTGATGAAGTAGGGCATGATGGCCACGATGTCGATGGTGTTCATGATATTTTTAAAGAACGCGGGCTTGCTGGGGCACGCCAGGAACCTGACCAGCAGCTCGAAGGAGAACCATATGATGCACAGTGTCTCCACGATGAAGAACGGGTCCGTGAACGGGTTCGGTTTCTTCATCGGGACGGTTCTGTTCAACGCCAGGTGCTCCCCGTGCAGTCTGTTATCCTCCCTGAACTCGGGCAAGGTCTCCAGGCAGAAAATCACAATCGATATCAGAATGACCATGACCGAAACTATCGCGATTCCGCGCGCTGGCCCCGAGCTCTCCGGGTATTCAAACAAAAGCCAGACTTGACGTTGGAATTCATTGTCTGGCAACGGGCGCTCTTCCTCTTTAATGAAACCTTCATCCTCCTTGAAATTTTCGATGACCTCTTCTCCTAATTCATAAAATTTAATCTCCTCCATGAATATGTCCACGGGCACATTGACAGGTCTGCGGAGCCGCCCCCCGGACTGGTAATAATAGAGTATCGCGTCAAAGCTGGGTCTATTCCTGTCAAAGAAGTACTCATTCCTCAACGGATCAAAAAAACGCATCCTCTTCCTTGGATCCCCCAACAAGGTGGCGGGGAACTGCGCGAGGGTTTTCAGCTGAGTTTCGAAGCGCAGTCCGGAGATGTTGATGACCACCCTCTCGCAGCACTCCTGATCCGCGCGCTCCGGGTCATAGACATCCTGGGACAGGGCGGACAATGCCACAGTCTCGTCGAGGTTTTCTCCGGGGACTACGGTCATTTTTACCCCCCAAGGGTAACGCTGCTCGCACCACGGTCCGTCGTCGTCTCCCCTCTCGCGCTCTCCCCCCTCTCTGTCTCTCCGTGTCCGCGCGCTTTTGTCCTCGATATTTGGAACGTGCGTATCCAGTCACTTGTAGAGCAGAGCGCCCCGTCCCCCGCCGTCTCGCGCAGTGTCAGCCGTGTGTCTGCGAGTGTGTTGTTTTTGCACTCATCTTCTTCGCTGGTTATGCATGGCTTTCTCCCGTCACCTTCCCCACGCGGGCAGTCTGGACTATTGGCTGTCACATTCACAGCATTTTAAGCAGCTCTGCCCTCCCCGGGCGGACTGACGTGTGTGTGTGTGCTCTCTCACTGAATTAAAAACACACACAGGCGCACACATGTGACACCAATATTTACGTACAGAAATCAGGACACAGATTTTTTAAATTTCAGTACCAATCGTTATTCGAATATAATTTTTAATGCTGAATTTCAATGTCAACAGTTCCTCTTCATACGCCCGTCCTTTTTCCCACAGTTCAAGGTTATCGCTTGTGTACATGATCATGCAGTCGTTACATCGTTTTTTATTTTATTTCAGTAACCAACCAGGTTTTTACATGGTAAATCAGATGCACATCTGAAGCATTCTGTAAATCAAATGTCTGTTAAAATAAAACGTTTTCAGGACATGTTGCCATATTTGTTGTATTTAACATATAAAAACTGAACAAATCATATTTTAAAAAATACAAATAAAAAACGTTAAAATTATTGTAGGCGTAAATCATTCGATATATCGCATTACTTTTTGTGACTACAGCGAGACAGGGAGGAAGCAGACACTATCACCCGTTTCTAGAAAACATATTGAGACATATATTCCCCTCACAGTGGTCATTGTTTGACTGCTTAAATGTTACCATTTTGTCGCCATGTTTGAGGAAATCCCTGTTTCGAAGTGATGTTTATAAAGCCAAAACCACGTTTGGTCAAAATCGTCTCGTTAATAGCCACTTGCCCTCGTAGCTCCTGATGTTTTGTGAACATTGCAAATGTTCGTTAAATATCCACAGAAGAAAGCAGTCTTTGTGGTAAGAGGATGGGAGAAAAGTCTTGTTCTTGGTTTACTTTTCTTCCAGTTTGGAGAGCCCGATCCAATAAAAGTTTCGCCAAAACAAACTTTAGACTCCGCAATTTATCAAACTGTAGTCACACGTTTATAAGGTAAACACGACGTTGTTCTGGGGGAATGAAATTGGGATAATTATAGGACGAAGCCGAAATGCGTGACGTAAACTCCTAAAATAGCCGAGTTTCTCTCTGGGCGCAGGAAAGTGTATTTTTCCCATGAAATGCCCCGGAGAATACAGCGGCAAAACCCTCTATATACATCTCTGCCACATGCGCTGCATACTAGTTCATTCAGAAAAGAAGAGCTTCATTTCGCGTTTACCTTTCAGCTTATTGTGCAGATGCATTAACTTTAGATATTACAGTTAATTCCCGAGGCTGCTGGGAGTTCCCCTGCAGCCGAAAGCGCTCATTTCAGCTTCTCTGATATCCGCCTGTTGCTCCGTCACTGTTTTAATAATCTTGTGTTTTCACCTTGATTAGTGTTATCAGAAGCATTTGTTTTGTTCCGATACTGTCTGGATAATGTCTTGGCACAGACACAGAGAGGTGGATCTGAATATAAATCAGTGAACGTCTCTGTATGGTAAAGTTCTAACGAATTTAATTACGCGGTCCTTTGTCCTTCAGATTTAACCACAGACTAGCCAACAATTCATGTTATTTTGAGACTAGCGTCCAGTCCTAAGTAATCAAATGAATGCATCACGGTTTTAAAATGTGTTTTGGTGAGCGTTGACCATGCCAAACTGTACTTTGGAATATAGAAGGAACGCTTGGAATTAAAAATGGCTCACATTCGCTGGGGCCAGTTTGCAGTTGAGTTGTTCTGACTCTCTTTGGTCAGATAGCTCGTGCATATCGCTGGTGGTGGAGGTGCCCCATGACATAACGCGTGAAGAGTTTCAGATCCGCGGCGACGCGCTGCCATTGTGCCTTTCAACAAGCTACTGTACTTACAACAACAACAATAATAACTGAGGCCTGTCGAAATATACTGTTAGTATGTGAACAGGCTTCTACCGGCAACCTGTCAATAATAATAATAATAATAATAATAATAATAATGATAAGAATAATATGAATAACTGCATGTCAGGCTTCGCATAAGATACTAAATGAAACATTATTTTGTGTGATATTAAGGTCTGTCTGTCTCTGGAGCCTCCCTGGTCTGTCTGTCTGTGGTGGAGGTGTTAGGTATCGATCCAGCAGCAGAGGACAGAAATGTAGAAATTCTTATTTCCCCAAGTTACACCAATTAGTCTAGGACACAAAGGTTTGTACGATTTTGGTGAATTTGCCGCATTTTTAGAGCATGCTCAAGCACCTCCTTGACATGCAGGTTAACATCAGACTCCTTTCCTCACAGTTTCCATAGCAACCCCCCCCCCCCCCCCTCAAATCCCCAACTTCAGCTCCAGGTTGACAGACAGTGCCCCCCCCCCGATGGGATTTCTCCTGGTTGATAGCGGTGTGGATTGTGATTGGATTTCTCCTGGTTGATAGCAGTGTGGATTGTGATGGGATTTCTCCTGGTTGATGGCAGTGTGGATTGTGTTAGGATTTCTCCTGGTTGATAGCGGTGTGGATTGTGATGGGATTTCTCCTGGTTGATAGCGGTGTGGATTGTGATTGGATTTCTCCTGGTTGATAGCAGTGTGGATTGTGATGGGATTTCTCCTGGTTGATAGCAGTGTGGATTGTGATGGGATTTCTCCTGGTTGATAGCGGTGTGGATTGTGATGGGATTTCTCCTGGTTGATAGCAGTGTGGATTGTGATGGGATTTCTCCTGGTTGATAGCGGTGTGTATTGTGATTGATTGAGCAGTCCTGGGCATCAACTATTATAGGCCTGTAGTTACTTCGTCATAAAGGTCAGAGAAACCCATGGAGACACTACTACAGCTTTGCTTTTCACTGGACACCCCGCTCACCAGTGAATGCTACTGTCCCAGTGAGCACACTGCTGTACTGCTGCATGGCATGTGGAGATGTATGTACGTATCTGCATCTCTGTCACACTGTCACAGTGGGTGAGGCTGGAACGCTATCAGCCGACTATCGGCACGGATCTGAAAACCATTCTGTTCCATTCCAACACCCCTCATGAAAACAGTGCAAAGTGTTGCAGCCCGGGCTTAGCCTCTGACAACTGACGCTTTCACAGACGAGTGCCTAGCAGTCTCTGAATTACAAATCCACTTGTGCAACCTCTGAGCTAAAGTTCCAGAGAGAAGGCAGTAGCCAGTCAAAACCACCAACGTCCTGTTCGGAGCCAAGCGAATGAGGAAGTGGACAGGAAGCCTTCTGAGAAACAGATGAAACTGAAACTCACTGTGCAGGTGTGTGAAACAAACGGTGGGTGGATCGGGAAGTGTGTTTTAGTTTCAGTTTGAACCTTGGGGCCTGGTGTTTCTGTTGTGCAACCCAAGCTCCTTCTAAGAAGATCTTCTAATATCCTGCTCTAACTTTGCAAAACAAACACATAAAAGCACAGGACATTTCAGGGAGTTTTCTGAGGATTGTCTTTTGATGAGATGGCAGAATACATGCATAAATAAATACAGCTTTTATAGGTCAGGTCCTTATTTTATTATCAGTCATTATTTTAAAAAGGGCGACACGGATGGTGCAGTGGGTAGCACTGCCGCCTCACAGCAAGGAGGTCCTGACTTCGTGTGGGTTTCCTCCGGCTACTCCGGTTTCCTCCCACAGTCCAAAGACGTGCAGGTTAGGCTGATTGGAGAATCTAAATTGCCCGTAGGTAAGGGTGTGAGTGAATGGTGTGTGTGCCCTGCGATGGACTGGCGACCTGTCCAGGGTGTAGTCCTGCCTTTCGCCCAATGTATGCTGGGATAGGCTCCAGCCCCCCTGCGACCCTGTTCAGGATACGCGGGTTAGGATAATGAATGAATGAATGAATGATTTTAAATCATTTGTTGTTTAGCTGACACTTTTATCCAAAGTGCCTTGCAGTTGGTTAGACTAAGCAGGGGCCAATCCCCCTGGTGCAATGTGTGGGTGGCTTTCCTCGAGGGCCCCACAGGTGTGCAGATCTCATGGTAGCGACATCACGTCCCAGCCTATCTGCCGCTCAGATTTATAAAAACCCGGCAGCTGTTTGGGCTTCTGCGCCTGTGTGCTCTGGCTCCGTACGGATGTCAGGAGAACTGAATGAAAAACATCAGCTTTTTAATTTCATAAGCATATGGAGCTAGCAAAGGCAGTGAACTGGGTTACTTGGCAACAATCATCATCTTATCCTTCACTTCTCCTCCAATCACAGACCAGATGTGACCCTGGGCGCTATTCCTTAAAATCATTCAATAGAATTTTAATATGGGCTCCAAACAATAGCATAGCAGTCATTTTCATCGGTTGAAAAGGTATAAGGTTGAGGAATGAAATGGTTAAAAGCTCATTTTAAGATTCGCAAGTCATAAAGAAGTTATAAAGATAGTGAATCTCTCTATTTGTTTCACACAACTGCACAGTGAGTTTCAGTTTCACCTGTTTCTCAGAAGGCTTCCTGTCCACTTCCTCATTCGCTTGGCTCCGAACAGGATGTTGGTGGTTTTGACTGGCTACTGCCTTCTCTCTTGAACTTTAGCTCAGAGGTTGCACAAGTGGATTTGTAATTCAGAAACTGCTAGGCACTCCTTGGGGAAAGTGTCTGGTTTCAGTTGTCAGAGGCTAAGCCCGGGCTGCAACACAGTGTTTCTGTTCTGCTTCTGATCGGAAGGTGGAGGGGTGCACCACGGGGATAGTATTTCTGTGGAATTTCCTTTAATGATCAAAATTCAGCTGTGTGCATATTAATCAGGTGTATAGTGAAGTCTAAATGAACTGTGGATCTCTGCCTTTCAGTTCCCATTTACTGAACAGCCACAGATCTGCAGTGACTCACAACCAGAGTCAACAGGGTGGAGACATCAGAGTGCTTGAGAGCGTGTGGTGACTACAGTAACAGGGTGGAGACATCAGAGTGCTTGAGAGCCTGTGGTGACTACAGTAACAGGGTGGAGACATCAGAGTGCTTGAGAGCCTGTGGTGACTACAGTAACAGGGTGGAGACGTCAGAGTGCTTGAGAGCCTGTGGTGACTACAGTAACAGGGTGGAGACATCAGAGTGCTTGAGAGCGTGTGGTGACTACAGTAACAGGGTGGAGAGGTCAGAGTGCTTGAGAGCGTGTGGTGACTACAGTAACAGGGTGGAGAGGTCAGAGTGCTTGAGAGCGTGTGGTGACTACAGTAACAGGGTGGAGACATCAGAGTGCTTGAGAGCCTGTGGTGACTACAGTAACAGGGTGGAGACATCAGAGTGCTTGAGAGCGTGTGGTGACTACAGTAACAGGGTGGAGAGGTCAGAGTGCTTGAGAGCGTGTGGTGACTACAGTAACAGGGTGGAGACATCAGAGTGCTTGAGAGCCTGTGGTGACTACAGTAACAGGGTGGAGAGGTCAGAGTGCTTGAGAGCCTGTGGTGACTACAGTAACAGGGTGGAGACATCAGAGTGCTTGAGAGCCTGTGGTGACTACAGTAACAGGGGTCAGAGGTCAGAGTGCTTGAGAGCCTGTGGTTACTACAGTAACAGGGTGGAGACATCAGAGTGCTTGAGAGCCTGTGGTGACTACAGTAACAGGGTGGAGAGGTCAGAGTGCTTGAGAGCCTGTGGTGACTACAGTAACAGGGTGGAGACATCAGAGTGCTTGAGAGCCTGTGGTGACTACAGTAACAGGGTGGAGAGGTCAGAGTGCTTGAGAGCATGTGGTGACTACAGTAACAGGGTGGAGACATCAGAGTGCTTGAGAGCCTGTGGTGACTACAGTAACAGGGTGGAGAGGTCAGAGTGCTTGAGAGCCTGTGGTGACTACAGTAACAGGGTGGAGACATCAGAGTGCTTGAGAGCGTGTGGTGACTACAGTAACAGGGTGGAGACATCAGAGTGCTTGAGAGCCTGTGGTGACTACAGTAACAGGGTGGAGAGGTCAGAGTGCTTGAGAGCCTGTGGTGACTACAGTAACAGGGTGGAGACATCAGAGTGCTTGAGAGCGTGTGGTGACTACAGTAACAGGGTGGAGACATCAGAGTGCTTGAGAGCCTGTGGTGACTACAGTAACAGGGTGGAGAGGTCAGAGTGCTTGAGAGCCTGTGGTGACTACAGTAACAGGGTGGAGAGGTCAGAGTGCTTGAGAGCCTGTGGTGACTACAGTAACAGGGGTCAGAGGTCAGAGTGCTTGAGAGCCTGTGGTGACTACAGTAACAGGGTGGAGAGGTCAGAGTGCTTGAGAGCCTGTGGTGACTACAGTAACAGGGGTCAGAGGTCAGAGTGCTTGAGAGCCTGTGGTGACTACAGTAACAGGGTGGAGAGGTCAGAGTGCTTGAGAGCCTGTGGTGACTACAGTAACAGGGTGGAGACATCAGAGTGCTTGAGAGCGTGTGGTGACTACAGTAACAGGGGTCAGAGGTCAGATGTTATCTGGGAGAACTATAGTCGTGCTCACATCTGACCTCTGACCCCCGCTAGCAGCTGCGTCCAGGACGCCTGGCGTGGGAATTCAGTTCCAGCGCCATGGCAACACGTGCAGCACTTGCTGCTGTTGGCGAAACGGTTGTGGCTTGTGAAACGGTTGCTGAGTGTGTCAGACACGTCTCGCCCCACGAGAGACGTTTCACAAGCTGCAGCTTTCAGCACAGGGGCCGTCTATGACCAGAGCTTGACTGATGCGCATTTTTAAAACTTGCGCTCCCCAGTGCTGCTTGGGTAATGTGTTCTTAGTTCTTGCTGCTGTTTCCCGACTTAGCTATATGAGACGTGAGGGTTATTCTTGTGAAAAGCAGAACTTTCCGTTTCACAAGCCACAACCGTTTCGCCAACAGCAGCAAGTGCTGCACGTGTTGCCATGGCGCTGGAACTGAATTCCCACGCCAGGCGTCCCTTTTTAATTTTACCTCTCATAGAGCCAGGGTGGGTCTCTCTGCAGCACGCATTAGAAAGATAGGTGAAACAGCCCAGATAAACCCCCTCCTCTCTGTGAGTGCTCTGTGTGTGTGCTCTCTGTGAGTGCTCTGTGTGTGTGTGCTCTGTGTGTGAGTATGCTCTGTGTGCGAGTGCTCTGTGTGTGTGTGTGTGTGTGTGCTCTGTGTGTGTGCTCTCTGTGAGTGCTCTGTGTGTGTGCTCTCTGTGAGTGCTCTGTGTGTGTGTGTGCTCTGTGTGTGAGTGTGCTCTGTGTGTGAGTGCTCTGTGTGTGTGTGCTCTGTCTGTGTGTGCTCTGTGTGTGTGTGCTCTGTGTGTGTGCTCTCTGTGTGTGCTCTGTGTGTGTGTGCTCTGTCTGTGTGTGCTCTGTGTGTGTGTGCTATGTGTGTGTGCTCTCTGTGAGTGCTCTGTGTGTGTGCTCTGTGTGTGTGTGCTCTGCATTGTGAGTGCTCTGTGTGTGTGTGCTCTGTGTTTAAAAGCTCTCTCAGAGAGATGTCGGGTGGAGAGGGAGTGCCAGCCGGGAGAAAAGACTCCAGCACTCCGGAGTGATCCCGCCCTGTGGAACGCTGACCTGAGAAGAGGAATTCCAGGTCCCACCTCCCTGACCCTGTCCGCAGGGCAGGGCTCAGTCCTGTCTCCTCGAGAGGGGGGGGGCAGCATGCTCGGGGGGGGGGGGGGGCAGCATGCTCGAGGGGGGGGGGGGGGCAGCATGCTCGGGGGGGGGGGGGGCAGCATGCTCGAGGGGGGGGGGGGGCAGCATGCTCGGGGGGGGGGGGGGGGCAGCATGCTCGGGGGGGGGGGGGGCAGCATGCTCGAGGGGGTGGGGGCAGCATGCTCGAGGGGGGGGGGGCAGCAAGCTCGAGGGGGTGGGGGCAGCATGCTATTGAATGCATTAATCAACATGCAAAGCCATAAATATAATGCATAAACACTGCTGTGGTGGCTGCTGCAGTGAGGGGCAGTGATTGGGCTGCTTTATTGCCTGAAAAGCTCGGCTCTGATCCCACAGCCAGTGGTGGTGGTGGGGTCTGATCCCACAGCCAGTGGTGGGCTCTGATCCCACAGTCAGTGGTGGGCTCTGATCCCACAGTCAGTGGTGGTGGTGGGGTCTGATCCCACAGTCAGTATTTGTGGGATGGGATTTCCTCCGGCTGAAACAGACTGAGGGTTCTTTTGTTTCCCTCTGGTTGTTTGCTCAGGGTGCACAGCTGTGGGACAGGGGGAAACAGGGACCACACAACAATGGGCTGACTGCTGCTGGAGCTGAACCACTCACTTTCAGTTCAGCCAAATACCCCCTGCGCAGCTCTCAGTCAGCACAGCAGGGATGAGAGAGAGTGTTGTGTGTGTGTGTGTGTGTGTGTGTGTGTGTGTGAGAGAGAGAGAGAGAGAGAGAGAGAGTGTGGTCTGTGTGTGTGTGTGTGTGTGAGAGAGAGAGAGAGAGAGAGAGTGTGGTCTGTGTGTGTGTGTGTGTGTGTGAGAGAGAGTGTTGTGTGTGTGTGTGTGTGTGTGTGTGTGAGAGAATGTTGTTTGTGTGTGTGTGTGTGTGAGAGAGAGAGAGAGAGAGAGAGAGAGAGTGTGGTCTGTGTGTGTGTGTGTGTGTGTGTGTGTGAGAGAGAGAGAGAGAGAGAGTGTGGTTTCTGTGTGTGTGTGTGTGTGTGTGTGTGTGTGTGAGAGAGAGAGAGAGAGAGAGAGAGAGAGTGTGGTTTCTGTGTGTGTGTGTGTGTGTGTGCTCAGGCACTGATGCAGTGACTCCAGTGGGTGATAATACTCAGGTATTTTCTCTCCCGGGTTCATGTTTCATATCCTGCTGAGGGACTGCACATCCTGCCTGGCTCCTGTTTACCTGCGAACGCTCCATTCCGCTGATCACGTGTCAGGTCACCTGACCTGCCTCCTGCGTGACTGCTTTGTCGGGGCGTGGCTGCTGTGACTGACAGTGACCCGTTAACCCCCGCAGACTGGCCTAATCGAGTCATTAAAGCTCTGTTCCTGTTTCAGAGCGCAGCATCCCCACCCAAGACCGGGAGCGGGGGCAGTCCTCATCACTGCTCCCTGAAGCAATGCTGAAGCGTCCAGCTGCCTGTATCCAATAAGGCTACAGCTTACATACTTTTGCTGTTTACTTTGTGAAATTGCCATGCCTTTTATTTTTCACTTTGGCATTTAAGGTGGTGTGTCAGAATTCCCTCTGTCAGAAAAGACACTGCCTCTTTCTTCTTAGCTTTGTGTAGGGGGGGGGTGTAGGGGGGGTCAGCTGCTGTCTGTCTCTGGGTCTCAAATGTCACTGTCACATCATGGGGTCGCCGTGGTGACAAAGCGTTAACATTTTGTGACCACATAAACATGAACGGTCAGGGTCGGGGCCTCGATGGGCGGGGGGGGGATGGGCGGGGGGGGGGGGGGGTGGGGGGGGGGCATAAGGAGGGGGATGTGGGGTTGTCCAGGTCAGGGCATCTCTGTTGCCGTAGAAACAAAACAGTCCCCATTTAGCGCTAGGCCCCTGTAGAACACACACTCTACACTCTACACTCTGGGATTGGGCTGGGATTGGGCTGGGATTGGGCTGGGATTGGGCTTGGATTGGGCTGGGACTGGGACTGGGCTGGGACTGGGCTGGGACTGGGCTGGGATTGGGCTGGGACTGGGCTGGGATTGGTCTCTTGCACACCGTCTCCGTGGAGAACATTTTGTGCCAAACTTGATTGATGATGATAAAGGGCATTTATTTCTCCTCTGAAGATGTGCAGTCTGTCTCTGCTTCTATCAGTCTTTCCAGAACCTTCCCCTGACAGGGGGCTCATGTGCTTCTCTCCATCACCCTCCATCACCCTCCATCACCCTCCATCACCCCCATCACCCCAACCTACATCACTCCCATCACCCTCCATCACCCCAACCCCATCACCTCCCATCACCCTCCAGCACCCCAACCCCATCACCCCACCCTGTGTCTCTCAGCGGAGGATTCTGGGTCGGTTTGTTGAGGCTGCCGCAGTGGCAGGGAAACGATTGGTCTTGATTACAGGATATTGACGAGTCCAGAGGCTGCGTGCTGATTGGTTCCTGCTCCATGCGGCTGAATTGGATACAGGTGTTGGGCCCTGCTGTGAGCCGAGGTTTCGGTGACCCAGCATATGATCCCAGACCTCCGGTGACCCTGACCTTGCTCCAATAAGGCCGCTCCCTCCTGCATTCTCCCTTCCTGCGCTGATTGATTGATGGATTAAGATTAGGTTGATAAAGGGTCTGGTCTGACACCCTCTGGAGAGCAGGTCTAGTGTCCTAGGACTGCAGGTCACTTTCAGTCGCCAGTAGTGCTTGTGACATCAGCATTCGAGTGTTCGGTTGAGAACATTCTGATGACATAAGTGACCACTCCAAGGTTCTCTCTGCTCTCTCTGTGCTCTCTGTCTCTCTCTGCTGTCTCTCTCTGCTCTCTCTGTCTCTCTGTCTCTCTCTGCTCTCTGCTCTCTCTGTCTCTCTGTTCTCTCTGCTCTCTCTGTCTCTCTGTCTCTCTGCTCTCTCTGCTCTCTCTGCTCTCTGCTCTCTGCTCTCTCTGCTGTCTCTCTCTGTTCTCTCTGTTCTCTCTGTTCTCTCTGTTCTTTCTGCTCTCTCTGTCTCTCTGCTCTCTCTGCTCTCTCTGTCTCTCTGTTCTCTCTGCTCTCTCTGCCTCTCTGCTCTCTCTGCTCTCTCTGTTCTCTCTGCTAGTCTACAGATTTGCAGCATCTCTGCTCCATTGCTTCTCTCAGCTCTGTGTTGGGAAGGCTGGTATTGGTGGTTAAGTGGTTGTCTGGCTCCTGTTGCAGTGTCTCTGGGTATGCAGCAGGGGGAATAATTGTCTGATTCCAGCACCATGCAGTCCCAGTCATTTCACTCGTCACGTTTCAGCCTAATTCATTTGTTGCATGGAGCAACAAGCTTAAGAAGCAACAAAGGGTTTAGTTTTGAGTGCAGTGGTTGGATGTGTGTAGGTGTGTGTTTGTGCATGTGTGTGTGTGTGTGCATGTATGTGTGCACACGTGTAGGTTTGTGCGTGCATGTGTGTGAGCATGTGTGTATTTGTGCACACGTGTATATTTGTGCATGCGTGCGTGCTTGTGTGTTTGTATCTGTGTGTGTGTTTGTATGTGTGTGTGTGTTTGGTGCTTCCCCTTCATGCTCAGTGGAGCCGCCCTGTTGGCTGTTATGCCGGATGTGTGACACGTTGTTCTGTTTGGGCTCTTTCTGTAGATCTCTCCAGTGATCTGTTCTGCAAAGAAGTAAAAAAAAGAAATTATTAGTATTTGTATTCGTATTAGTTTGATGTTCAAATGTAAATTTTGTACAGAACAAAATTTCTGTACAGTCATTCATACATATTAAATATACTACTGAATAATAGTGTGTGAGTGACTGAATGTGATGTGAATAATAATGTGTGAATGACTGAATGTGATGTGAATGACTGAATGTGATGTGAATAATAGTGTGTGAATGACTGAATGTGATGTGAATAATACTGTGTGAATGACTGAATGTGATGTGAATGACTGAATGTGATGTGAATAATAGTGTGTGAATGACTGAATGTGATGTGATGTGAATGACTGAATGTGATGTGAATAATAGTGTGTGAATGACTGAATGTGATGTGAATAATAGTGTGTGAATGACTGAATGTGATGTGATGTGAATGACTGAATGTGATGTGAATAATAGTGTGTGAATGACTGAATGTGATGTGAATAATAGTGTGTGAATGACTGAATGTGATGTGAATAATAGTGTGTGAATGACTGAATGTGATGTGAATAATAGTGTGTGAAAGACTGAATGTGATGTGAATGACTGAATGTGATGTGAATAATAGTGTGTGAATGACTGAATGTGATGTGAATAATAGTGTGTGAATGACTGAATGTCATGTGAATGACTGAATGTGATGTGAATAATAGTGTGTGAATGACTGAATGTGATGTGAATAATAGTGTGTGAATGACTGAATGTGATGTGAATGACTGAATGTGATGTGAATAATAGTGTGTGAATGACTGAATGTGATGTGAATGACTGAATGTGATGTGAATAATAGTGTGTGAATGACTGAATGTGATGTGAATGACTGAATGGGATGAGCAGCAGCAGCAGGAGAGAGTGATGTCCTCTCTGGCTGGGATGATTAAAGCCTGTGGGAGAAAGGGAGGACCTGCACATAAATCTCCCGGGCTGAGCGTGGTGTCGCCCACTCCACTGCACTGCCCTTCATCCTGTGCGTGGGGGAGTCGCTTCCTGTGTGAGGTCACTTCCTGTGAGCGTGGTGCAGTCCGGAGTCTGCAGTCATGGCTTTATAGGAGCTGTTAACTGACAGTGGAATGCTGGATCCGTGACTGTGGATTTAAAGGCCTGAGTGTAAAGATGCCGATTCAGGCGTTACACCCCTCAGTACTGCTGCGTCATCATCAGGACCGGTGATGGACACATCCTGGGGGCCAATCAGGCGGCAGGTCAGTGCTGAGGCTGAGCCACTCTGGCCAATCAGGAGTGCGGGGGAGGGAAGGAGGGGCTGAAGCTTGACAGTGTTGACAGGACAGGGACAGGTGCCTCCTGATATAGCGCCCTATGCAAGAGCATTCCTGCCATGGCTCACTGTCAGGATAACAATACCAATACAATTACCCCACACCCTACAATACCAATACAATTACCCCACACCCTGACACCCACAGCAACAACCCCATACCCTACAATACCAATACAATTACCCCACACCCTGACACCCACAGCAACAACCCCATACCCTACAATACCAATACAATTACCCCACACCCTGACACCCACAGCAACAACCCCATACCCTACAATACCAATACAATTACCCCACACCCTGACACCCACAGCAACAACCCCATACCCTACAATACCAATACAATTACCCCACACCCTGACACCCACAGCAACAACCCCATACCCTACAATACCAATACAATTACCCCGTACCCTGACACCCACAGTCTCCATTCCCCCACAGGCTGACGGGGGGATTAACTGCATACGTGCCCCATGAACTGCACACAGTGAGCCAACATAAACTATTCCTGACTGTGCTGTCAGTGGGGGGAGTATTTGCCAGGACTGTTTCATTTCTGTTTTCATTTTGTTTTTCTCAGCAGGTTGAGTTCTTGGCTGTGGCACTTGGAGCTGCACTTCCCTCTCGGGTTTCCAGTGCACCTGTACCTGCTTATGCACTCTGTGTTGTACGTCGCTCTGGATAAGAGCCGCTGCTAAACCTCTGTAATGTGATGTAATTAGAAGCCTTTGCAGGCGGCTCAAAGTGTCCGTCACGTGAGGAAGAACACGGCTCCACAGGGTCCCAGTGCTGGCTGTGGTTTAGCTGCTCAGGGGTGTTATAAATATGTTTGTTTGCACACCGATGCATTTGTAGAAAACTTACATTCAGTGTAATAAACGCTCTGGCCCACAAAATGTTTAAGACTTAACAGTTACTTAAAACGGTAATTGTCCATTTAATTTTGCCACCATTTTCCCTTCAGCTCCATTATTAACAGCAAAGCCCGGCTGGGACAGGACGGGACGGGACGGGACGGGACGGGACGGGACGGGACGGGACGGGACAGGGTTAGGGTTAGGGACAGGGACAGGACAGGACAGGACAGGGTTAGGGTTAGGGACAGGGACAGGACAGGACAGGACAGGGTTAGGGTTAGGGACAGGGACAGGGACAGGGACAGGGACAGGGACAGGACAGGGTTAGGGTTAGGGACAGGGACAGGACAGGGATAATGAGCCCCGGCTGTAGACCTTTTAACGATAAACTGCTAGTATTGTGCTGAGAGCAGATATTAATTTATACACTATAGACTGAACCAGGGGGTTACAGCAGAAGTGAACCCTTCTCTTGGTTGCATCAGGAATGTTTGTGTACATTCAGCTCCATAAATAACACATCACTCCTGGCTCTGTTCTGACCCATCTCTCTGTACCCTGATATCCAATAAGATGAAATAATGTATGCATATTTAAAAACTAAATTAAATTAAATTCAGTGTGTGGGTATTCTTTAATGTGGCTCTGAGGTTTGACTGTAGTCCTGCTCCTGATTCTGAGTTGGGTTGAGTGTGCACTGTTCTGGGAAGGTGTTTGGGTGGACATGATCTTGTCCTCTGTCTCTGGTCCAGGATGTTGGAGGTGAGAGCCCTGCAGTCCTCTGCCTGGATCCGCCAGGGCTCATCTGGGAGGGAAACATTGTGGACAGACTTGCCCCGGGTCATCTGCCTGTGGCTAAGGTGCATGACTGGGACCCGGAAGGTTGATTCAAGCCCTGGTGTAGCCATGAAGATCCACACAGCTGTTGAGCCCTTGAGCAAGGCCTGAAACCCCACATTGCTCCAGGAGGGGGTTGTCCACTTCTTAGTCTAATCAACTGATAAAAGCATCAGTTAAATAACAAATTATTGTTGTATTGTTATACTCTGAGGATCAGAGGACATTCTGTTACTGATTTCATGGTTATGCAAGCCGGGAACGCAAATCGTTTGGGCAGGGTCAGGAGTTCTGCATGTTAAATAAAACCCTGAAAATGTGTACAATATGGACCTCTAAGTGTTGTTTTCCAAATCAAGATAAATACATGTACCCCTGTGTTTAAAAATAGGCAGTGCAGTTCATAGTCAACTGTAGGGATCTTTTTTTTTTTGCCGTGAATTATATCAAAAGAAACTCGTGTGAAAATGAAAAAGGCAACATCTATGTCAAAAGTTTTTTTGGAGCCAGAATTTTTATAGACCTCATAAAGTATTTATTTTTCCTTCTTTTTAAAAAAACGTATTTGTTGTACATTGAAATTGCATGTCTCTTCAGTTAAGAATGCGGCCATTTTGTGCCCATAAATATTTTTTCCATATCCATGGGGGTCGGGTTTTTCAGTGTTCAAATAAAATGTTAGAATTGCTGTTGTTCTGTCACTTTATTCATGGTTTTGTAATGGGAGTAAATGAAATAATATCGTTTCCAAAAGATTCAGTGAAAAGAAATTACTCACTTCTAGAAACCTAAATACTGAATTTTGATAAGTAAGAAAAAGTCTTCAACAAATTACGTTTTGAGAAGTGGTAAGAATGCAAACATGACAACCATCTGCTTGTACCTTCAAAGCATCACTTAAAATGCTGTTTCTGGGTGTTTAAAATGCTGTTTCCGTGTTTGTTGTGTTTCCAGATTCATAAGGAGATGGCAGCAGTGCAGGCCCAGGACACAATTAGCACTTTACTTTGTTCAATTATTTTGTTTGCAGAAGATGGACAGTAGTTATTATTGGAGCTTCTCCACTGAATGTGAGAAAGAAGTGCATTATGGGAGATTATAGACTCAACCAAAAAATTACTTTAGGACATTTTAATGAAATAAATGCACAAGCTATTGCTTTGGTACTTCAGTGTACTAAAGCATACTACAGTAACAGCAAACTGAAATACTATAACATTGGGTATGAGAAAGGTTCCCCTTTCAGATTGAGCTGTGTGTTTCCCGGTCCAAGGATTGGCTCTTGGTCTGAGGTACAGTAGTGACTAAAGTTTCAGATTGAGGTTGTTTTATTGGTTGTTATAATTGCTTACAATTTAAAATCTTTTTTCTTTTTTAAAACACACTCAAAAACACAAAATAATAATTTTAACAAAAACAAGCACTACTTTCAAAACTAAACAACAATTCAAAATTAAATGAAACATAACTTTCAACAAAGGTGTGCAAACAGATGATTAAACAAATGAAAAACAAGTCTTTAGAAAAATATCAAAACAAAAGAAAAGCAACAAAGTGAGTTTTTAAGAAAACCCAAGGCAGGCAAGGATATTTAAAAAAAAGGGTCCATCTTGCTCGGGTTCAGCAGGTGTTGAGGACCTCTTGCCCCTCCTGGGGGGGTGGACTATATAACCAGTACTTTCCAGTGGTCCACCCCCCATTTCTCTCTCGCCAGGGTCTTGTTGCTATGAATGTCCAACATCACTCCGTCTTGGAGGTTTTGGATCCTCCTCCGGAGAGTGACCAGGTCTACAGTTGTTTTTTGGTAGACCTTGATGTTCCTCGTCTCCCACAGGACCTGCTTCACGATGTTAATGATCCTCCACTGACGCTGGAGCACGGTGGTCTTGCATCCCCCCGGCGGACCGTAGAGGATGCCCTCAGCCATCAGGGAGGACCTCGGCTTAGGGAGACAGGGGAACAAACAAGGCCCCAGACCCGCCTGGCCACGGAGCACTCCCAGAACAGGTGGTGGATGTGTTCTGAGTCAGTGCATCCGTGGGGGCAGCGTTCGGTCAGGGCTAAGTGCCGGCGATACATGAATGTTCTAGTGGGGAGACACCTATGGGCTGTCATCCAGGCAATGTCTTTTTCCTTGTTTGTAAGACACTTGTGTGTCACGTTTGCCCAGATGACTTGCGGGTCCAGGTCTGGCCCCCCCCTCGGGAGCGTTACAATTTGGCTAGATCTTAGATAAGCCATGATCATTTTGTAGCTCCATGAGGTTAGGCCAGCCTTGGACAGACCCGTCCTGTAGGCAAAGTCCTTCAGGGCTCGGTAGACGTAGGGGGGGTCCCAGCTGTAGGGTATGGTGTCCAGCACACCCAAGCCCATTGCTCTGAGGAAGGGGGTGGCATAGTACCTGGCAAAGGCCTTACCCACCTTCCCTACGTTCTGGACAAGGGTGGGCAGACCCTGCACCATAATGATGGTTACAATGTCTGGGACCCCCCGCCCCCCATTCCGCTCCTCCTTGAAGAGGGTGACACGTTTCAGTTTTTCCATAGTGTTCCCCCAGACAAAGCGGAAAGCGTTTCAGATTGAGCTGTGTGTTTCCCGGTCAGCTTTGGGGATCATTTCCCTGCATCCCGATGTTGGGGTCCCACAGTGTTTCCTGAGCTCCACTGTATCGCGTCTGTGTCAGAATAATGACGGAATGTCTGGGAATGATGATGGAATTTTGCCTTGTTGGAGGGTGGAGCCATTGGTTGAGGCTGATTCCAGGAATCCTATTGGCTAAGAGAAGAACAGGTGAGCAAGTTTCTCATTGATGATCTTGTCTGAATATATAAGTGTGAGTTGAGCCTATATGCAGATATTAACAACAATATCAGCAGGGAACACTATGACCGCTGTTGGGGACCCAAATTCCCTTTCCGAAAAACATTTCACAGGTGAGCATCGCCTGATGAAACAGATCCCAGTAAAAACAACAAAAGCAGTTTTGTTGAGTTTTACTGGGATCTGTCATCATACGATGCTCACCAGTGAAATGTTAAAGAAGAGCATTTATCCAGAGCGCTGCGGTTTGAGATGCAGAGAACATCGTCTGTCCCTCTGCCTTCAACAGACGTCTCTGTTTCCGTGTAGGTGTGTGCAGCTGCAGGTGTGTGTAGCTGCAGGTGTGTGCAGCTGACCGGGGAGCAGTCACAAAAGCTATTAGGTGCAATAGCAAGAAGGAAGAGGCTGGTATTCTTGACTTTTGCCCGGCTTAGGATCCGAATTGTCACAGTGTCACACCTGGATTTCTGGCTTGCTCGGCACCTGTCGTTTGCGTTTCTGTTGCATTGTATTTGTGTTTCTGTGTTTGTGTTTGGTTTGCATTGCACAGGTCTCTGAGCTGCTGTGGGGCTGATTTAGCCACAGAATAAAGAAATGCATGATGTCAGGGGCCTCTCTGTGGAAACGGGGAGGGGGGTGAAACCTTAAAAAACATCCTCTGGAGGAAGCCAACTTTCCATGGGATCCAAAGGAGAGACGGAGTCACACAGTCAGCCAGCCTGTCCTGCTGCACAGCTCTGCAGGGCCATGTTCAGCCAGCATGTTCAGCCATGTTCAGCCAGCATGTTCTGCCATGTTCAGCCAGCATGTTCAGCCAGCATGGACAGCCATGTTCAGCCAGCATGTTCTGCCATGTTCAGCCAGCATGTTCTGCCATGTTCAGCCAGCATGTTCAGCCATGTTCTGCCATGTTCAGCCATGTTCAGCCAGCATGGACAGCCATGTTCAGCCAGCATGTTCTGCCATGTTCAGCCAGCATGTTCTGCCATGTTCAGCCAGCATGTTCAGCCATGTTCTGCCATGTTCAGCCATGTTCAGCCAGCATGGACAGCCATGTTCAGCCAGCATGTTCTGCCATGTTCTGCCATGTTCAGCCATGTTCAGCCAGCATGGACAGCCATGTTCAGCCAGCATGTTCAGCCAGCATGTTCAGCCATGTTCTGCCATGTTCAGCCATGTTCAGCCAGCATGGACAGCCATGTTCAGCCAGCATGGACAGACAGCACTTTGGCTCTGTGCGAAGCGGGGGATATATGACCTGGAGCTGTAATACAGCCCCCTGCAACTCAGCATCACCAACTCAATCACTCATCACCAACTCAATCACTCATCACCAACTCACCTCAGCCAGCAGAGACACCCACACATACATCAGACACACTCACACACACATACACACACACTAATACACACTCACACACATACACTTACACACACATACACACACACACACACACACACATACACATACATCACACACACACATACAACTACACATAAATCACACACACACACACACAGACACACACACACACGTACACACACTCACCCACATCAACACACACTCACATACACACATACACCCACATGTACGCACACACATATACACATGTATACATATGCACACACACACATAAAGGCACACATACACATGTACACATATGCACAAACATGCACGCACACATACACATGTACGCACATACATACACATGAACACATACATACACACACACACGTACACGTCCCATTGCAATAAAATAATTTCCTCAGCATTTTGTTTAAAATTTCAGGACAAATCCATCGACTGTAAAAGTGGGTCCCTAATCTCTAGTGGGACTATGGGACTGAAATTTACCTCAGTGTGTGTGTATGTCAGTAGTTTACCTGAAGTTTAACTGAAGTTCACCTCAGTAGGAAAATTACATAGGATCACATCAACTCCTCTGACATAAAACATCAGGCTGAACAGGGCAGGGTGGAAACGCTGTAGCAAACAGTGTTGAACAGGGCAGGGTGGAAACGCCGTAGCTAACAGTGCTGAACAGGGCAGGGTGGAAACGCCTTAGCTAACAGTGCTGAACAGTGCTGAACAGGGCAGGGTGCAAACGCCGTAGCTAACAGTGCTGAACAGGGCAGGGTGGAAACGCCTTAGCTAACAGTGCTGAACAGTGCTGAACAGGGCAGGGTGCAAACGCCTTAGCTAACAGTGCTGAACAGTGCTGAACAGGGCAGGGTGCAAACGCCGTAGCTAACAGTGCTGAACAGTGCTGAACAGGGCAGGGTGGAAACACTGTAGCTAACAGTGCTGAACAGTGCTGAACAGGGCAGGGTGGAAACGCCGCAGCTAACAGTGCTGAACAGTGCTGAACAGGGCAGGGTGGAAACACTGTAGCTAACAGTGCTGAACAGTGCTGAACAGGGCAGGGTGGAAACACTGAAGCTAACAGTGCCTAACAGTGCTTAACAGTGCTGAACAGTGCTGAACAGGGCAGGGTGTCTGATCACACAGAACTTAAGAGAGAGATGCTAATGTTACATCACGCGTTTTTTGGGAGATTAATACAATTGAACATTGAAATGTGTACCAAAACAATACAAGTCATATGGCATTTAAAGGAATAATATGAAAATAATTCCCTTGGCAGACGCCTTAATTGCATTAATGAAGACAGGTGATGCTGTCTTTTTGAGTTATTCACTTTTTATCGCTCGTGTTTCTCCCGGTGAAGTGAACTGGCAGACTATTAGCCTTTTTAAAATTTATTTATGAGAATTTAACACTGTATAATAATATTAACACTGGAATGAGGAACAAAAGCCATGTGTAGTCCCATAGATAGAATAGGGTTTTCCACATAAATCTCTTGAACTATGTTGTATTCAATATATTTCTTCATATTTATCCCTTTTGCCATCTATTTCAGGAATAAAATCACACATTTTTTTTTTTCAACCATTATTTACCGTTAACTGCAACTCCAACTGCATGGCCAAATAATTCAAATGCTTTTAATTTGATGCAAATGCATCGTAAGTCATGTTCACTTGGACTCGGAACTGTACTGTCCTCTCAGGTCCACTTTTGCACTTGTTCTTGTGTTTAATTTGCACTTTGTTGTACGTCGCTCTGGATAAGAGCGTCTGCTAAATGCCACAAAATGTAATGTAATGTTCATTTAATAATCTTCAAAAAAATAAGCAAGAAGAAGCTTATGTGGAAAAATGTGTTTCATTGGGAAATTTCCCTGTTCATTAATTGAGCAAATTTCATCATTTCTGATTACATTGACTGAATTATGGTTCTTGGTTTTGTTTTTGATTTCAGGATTGGTGAAATGGAGATTGTTTTAAACTTGAGAATAATGTTCTTAGTATATGGTGCATTTTGGGTATTCATCAAACTGCCACGAATGGAACAGCATGGTATTTCATGTACATTGTAAATAGTGAAGGTTGACTGTATTGACGATTGGTTGCTTTTGGAAATAACTACTTCTCATTGTGCAAGTAAAATAAATTGGTGAATTTCTAGTTTAAAGTGGATTCCCTGTTCTGCTTGTATATTAAACCAAACAGTTTTATTGTGTAAATACTTACATACTAAAATATTTTAGAAATGCCTTTGTATTTGGAAAGCCTGTCTACTTTTGGTTGCACAAAGAACAGCAGTGGCCCCAAAAACCAGAACCAACCAGGTATACTGGTGAATTGAACTTCTTCGTATATACATAAAATACCATATCGTCCCAATCATGGTTGTACGATAAATACCCAAAATACATTGCTAAACAAATATGCTTATTCTGGCTCTGATTGGTGTCTCCTGGATACCCATAATGCATGCAGTGTATATTATGACATACCCACGCATGTGATTGTAATTGTTTATGTGCATACCAATGAGTCAAGATTTTTATTTTATTTTGATCTTTTAGTGCTATGTTTTCATTTCTTGTTTGATTTCAAGGCAGTGAAATCTAATTAGGTCACTGTGCAAAAATACATGCAATGTAAAAAATAAAATAAAAACCTGGCTAAACCATTCAGAGTTAAGATATGCTTATTTAAACAATGCATTTTGGGTATTTATCACGCAACCATGACTGGGACAATATGGTATTTTATTGCTATACAAAGAAGTTCAATTCAGCAGTATACCTGGGTGGTGCTGTTGGAAATGTTCAGAATTTGTACTTGAGAGCGATTCTGCTGAGTTGATTTAAAACAAATTGTTTCTGCTCCAGTACTGATCCTTTTTAATAATCTTGAAGGATGTTTATCTCAGAGAACACATACGCAGAATAGGGAATGTCTGTAGTTCTTTGAATAAAGGAAGCCGCAATATATTACTCATTTTCTTTTGATTGCACAAAGAACTGAAACACCGCTGTATACTGGTGCATTTCACTTCTTTGTATCTACATAAAATACCATATTGTCCCTGTCATGGTTGTGTGATGAATACCCAAAATACATTGATAAACAAATATGTATATTCTGGCTCTTACCCATAATGCATGCAGTGTATATTATGTCATAACCATGGATGTGATTGTAATAGTTTATGTGCATACCAATGAGTCAAGTTCAACGGTCTGTCTTATCAGCCGATGTGGTCACAAATCCTCTGAAGATATAGTTGCACCATTTAGAGCTCAGATATGCTTATTTAAACAATGCATTTTGGGTATTCATCATGCAACCATGACTGGGACAATATGGTATTTTATGTATAGACAAATAAGTTAAATACAGCAGTATACCTGGGTGGTTCTGTTTTTTGGGGCCACTGCTGTTCTCTGTGCAATCGAAAGTAGATAGGCAATATTTTGGGGCTTCCTTTATTCAAAGAAATAAGGGCATTCTCCATTCTGCGTGTTTATTTAAAACAAATGATTTATTCTGAAGTATACATCCTTTTAAATAATCTTGAAGGATATGTATTTCAGAGTTAAACCATTTGGTTTAATACACAAGCAGAATGGAGAATGCCCTTATTTCTTTGAATAAAAGAAGCCCCAAAATATTGCCTATCTACTTTCGATTGCACAGAGAACAGCAGTGGCCCCAAAAAACAGAACCACCTAGGTATACTGCTGTATTTAACTTATTTGTATATACATAAAATACCATATTGTCCCAGTCATGGTTGTGTGATGAATACCCAAAATGCATTGTTTAAATAAGCATATCTGAGCTCTAAATGGTTTAACCAGGCTTCCAATTCTTTTTTTTTCTTATTTCGAACATTACTGCACAGAGATCTAACGATACTTAACTCCGTCATTGATGATAACAACTAAGACAACACAAAATGGCGCACAATTTTCAACCACAATTTCAATTTTCATTTTAATTTTTCAATTACAGGTGCATCCACAGATACAACAGACTGTTGAACTTGACTCATTGGGATGCACATAAACTATTACAATCACATCCGGGGTTATGTCATAATATACACTGCATGCATTATGGGTAAGAGCCAGAATATACATATTTGTTTAGCAATGCATTTTGGGTATTCATCACACAACCATGACAGGGACAATATGGTATTTTATGTATATACAAATAAATGCACCAATATACGCTTTTTGGGGCTACTGCTGTTCTCTGTGCGATCAAGAGTAGATAGGCAATATTTTGAGGCTTCCTTTATTCAAAGTTCTAAGAAAAAGGGATATTCTCTATTCTGCGTGTTTATTTAAAACAAATTATTTATTCTCAAGTACACATCCTTTTAAATAATCTTGAAAGATATGTATTACAGAGTTAAACCATTTGGTTTAATACATAAGCAGAATGGGGAATGCCCAAAATATTGCCTATCTACTTTTGATTGCACAGAGAACCGCAGTGGGCCCAAAAACAGAACCAACCAAGTATACTGGAAAATTGAACTTCTTTGTCTATACATAAAATACCATATTGTCCCAGTCATGGTTGTGTGATGAATACCCAAAATACATTGTTTAAAAAAAGCATATCTTAGCTCTAAATGGTTTATCCAAGCTTCCAATTCATTTTTTTCTTTTTACATATTTTGAATATTACTGCACAGAAATCTAATGATACTTAACTCCCCCATTGATGATAACAACAAACAACACAACGCAAAACAAGATGCCGTACTATTTTCAACCACAATTTCAATTTCAATTTCAATTTTTCAATTCCCAGTGCATCCGCAGATACAACAGACTGTTTAACTTGACTCATTGGGATGCACATAAACTATTACAATCACATCCGTGGTTATGTCATAATATACATTGCATGCATTATGGGTAAGAGCCAGAATATACATATTTGTTTAGCAATGTATTTTGGGTATTCATCACACAACCATGACTGTGACAATATGGTATGTTATGTAAATACAAAGAAGTTAAATACAGCAGTATACCTGGGTGGTTCTGGTTTTTTGGGGCCACTGCTGTTCTCTGTGCAACCAAAAGTAGACAGGCTTTCCAAATACAAAGGTATTTCTAAAATATTTTAATATACAAGTATTTGTACAATAAAACTGTTTGGTTTAATATACAAGCAGAACAGGGAATCCACTTTAAACAAGAAATTCAGTAATTTATTGGGCATTCAAAAATATATTGGCTGCCTTTGTTCAAACAAATGAATGTATCACCTAGTCTCTGTATTATTTCCAAGTAGAAGAAAGAATCCATTCATAGGAATAATTAAAATAAAACCTCAATTTATTTTACTTGCACAATGAGAAGTAGTAGTTCTCAAAAGCAACTAATTTTTAATACACCTCACCTTCACTATTTACAATCTACATAAAATACCATGCTGTCTCATTCGTGGCAGTTTGATGAATACCCAAAATGCACCATACACTAAGAACATTATTCTCAAGTTTAAAACATTTTCCTTGAATATCCATTTCACCAATCCTAAAATCAAAAACAGATCCAACAAACATAGAAAGTCAATGAAATAATAAATGAAATACATTTTTTTTTTTTTTTTTTTTTTTTTAGAAAAGACAATAGTCTTAGCTACGTTGCAAGTTCCCAATTAAAGACATTTTTCTATGTAAGTTTCTTCTTGTTTATTTTTTCGAAGGCTATTAAATGAAAGTGATTTCCTATGCATTGGCATAAAATTATACTAGTTTAATACATCTCCCAGTCCCCAACACAGCAGCCCTTATGCCAGTCTGATTCATCATGAATGTTTTAAAATGTCAATCTTTTTCAGTCCAAAAATGAAGAAAAAAAATGTTGGGACGATTTTTCAAGTTTTAGACAAAAGACGAAAGTCTTATTTATTTTTTCATTTTCAACAGAAAAACATTTTTCATCATAAAATGCATTAGTTTTGATTCATTTCAACATTATAAATATGATTTACCAGATAGTCTTAGGTATTTTTCAGATTTTCTGCAAAAACAAATGTGTTGTATTCAAATATTCATCACATGCATCCCATTTGCCATGCATTTCAGTGATGAAAACACTTATTAATGTTTTTCCGACAAAAACATTTTTTTCTCATAAATGTCTTCAAATGTGTTGTATTCAATTCATTTCTTCATATTCATCATATAGATCCCATTTGCAATGCATTTCAGCAATAAAAACAAATATAATTTTTTTTCCGACAAAACATTTTTTCTCATAAATGTCTTCAAATGTGTTGTATTCAATTTATCTCTTCATATTCATCATATGCAGCCCATTTTCATTTGCATTTCAGCAATAAAAAAACTTAAAAAAAAAAAAAAAACTTTTTTTCAAAAAACTTTTTTTTTCAAAAAACTTTTTTTTTCAAAAAACTTTTTTTTCTAATTTCTTCAAATGTGTTGTATTCAATTAATTTCTTCATATTCATCCTATGCTTCCCATTTGCCTTGCATTTCAGCAATAAAAAAGTCTTATCATTTTCAACAGAAAAACATTTTTCATCATAAAATGCATTAGTTTTGATTCATTTCAACATGGGGGTATTTATTATAAATATGATTTACCAGATGGTCTTATGTATATATTACAACACATTTTTTTTTTGAGAAAAAAACTATTTTTTTTCTCATGTCTTCAAATGTGTTGGATTCAATTAATTTCTTCATATTCATCATATGCTTCCCATTTGCCTTGCATTTCAGCAATAAAAAGTTTTTTTTTTGAAAAAAAAAGAGTTTTTTGAAAAAAAAAAGTTTTTTGAAAAAAAAAAGTTTTTTGAAAAAAAAAAGTTTTTTTTCTCATAAATGTCTTCAGATGTGTTGTTGTCATTTCTTCATATTCATCATACGCATCCCATTTGCAATGCATTTCAGCAATAAAAACACATTACTTTTTTTCCAACAAAAATAGTTTTTTCTCATAAATGTGTTGTATTCAATTTATTTCTTCGTATTCATCATATGCATCCCATTTGCCATGCATTTCAGCTATAAAAACACATATTTATTTTATTCAGACAAAAACATTTTTTTGACCATTATTCTCCGTTTTGGAGATAACAGTAAATCTTATGTATTTTTCAGATTTTCTGCAAAAAAAATTTTTTCTCATAAATGTCTGAAAATGTGTTGTATTCAAATATTCATCAATTGCATCCAATTTGCCATGCATTTCAGTGATGAAAACACTTTTTTTCCCGATAAAATAATTTGTTTTTCATAAATGTCTTCAAATGTGTTGTATTCAATTTATTTCTTCATATTCATCATAAGCATCCGATTTGCATTGCATTTCAGCTATAAAAACAATGTTAATTTTTTTGACCATTTTTCTCCATTTTGGAGATAAGACTAAGTCTCATGTATTTTTCAGATTTCCTGCAAGAATCTCTAGTGGGACTATGGGACTGAAATTTACCTCAGTGTGTGTGTATGTCAGTAGTTTACCTGAAGTTTAACTGAAGTTCACCTCAGTAGGAAAATTACATAGGATCACATCAACTCCTCTGACATAAAACATCAGGCTGAACAGGGCAGGGTGGAAACGCTGTAGCAAACAGTGTTGAACAGGGCAGGGTGGAAACGCCGTAGCTAACAGTGCTGAACAGGGCAGGGTGGAAACGCCTTAGCTAACAGTGCTGAACAGTGCTGAACAGGGCAGGGTGCAAACGCCGTAGCTAACAGTGCTGAACAGGGCAGGGTGGAAACGCCTTAGCTAACAGTGCTGAACAGTGCTGAACAGGGCAGGGTGCAAACGCCTTAGCTAACAGTGCTGAACAGTGCTGAACAGGGCAGGGTGCAAACGCCGCAGCTAACAGTGCTGAACAGTGCTGAACAGGGCAGGGTGCAAACGCCGTAGCTAACAGTGCTGAACAGTGCTGAACAGGGCAGGGTGGAAACACTGTAGCTAACAGTGCTGAACAGTGCTGAACAGGGCAGGGTGGAAACGCCGCAGCTAACAGTGCTGAACAGTGCTGAACAGGGCAGGGTGGAAACACTGTAGCTAACAGTGCTGAACAGTGCTGAACCAAAAGTAGACAGGCTTTCCAAATACAAAGGTATTTCTAAAATATTTTAATATACAAGTATTTGTACAATAAAACTGTTTGGTTTAATATACAAGCAGAACAGGGAATCCACTTTAAACAAGAAATTCACTAATTTATTGGGCATTCAAAAATATATTGGCTGCCTTTGTTCAAACAAATGAATGTATCACCTAGTCTCTGTATTATTTCCAAGTAGAAGAAAGAATCCATTCATAGGAATAATTAAAATAAAACCTCAATTTATTTTACTTGCACAATGAGAAGTAGTAGTTCTCAAAAGCAACCAATTTTTAATACACCTCACCTTCACTATTTACAATCTACATAAAATACCATGCTGTCTCATTCGTGGCAGTTTGATGAATACCCAAAATGCACCATACACTAAGAACATTATTCTCAAGTTTAAAACATTTTCCTTGAATATCCATTTCACCAATCCTAAAATCAAAAACAGATCCAACAAACATAGAAAGTCAATGAAATAATAAATGAAATACATTTTTTTTTTTATTTTTTTTTTTAGAAAAGACAATAGTCTTAGCTACGTTGCAAGTTCCCAATTAAAGACATTTTTCTATGTAAGTTTCTTCTTGTTTATTTTTTCGAAGGCTATTAAATGAAAGTGATTTCCTATGCATTGGCATAAAATTATACTAGTTTAATACATCTCCCAGTCCCCAACACAGCAGCCCTTATGCCAGTCTGATTCATCATGAATGTTTTAAAATGTCAATCTTTTTCAGTCCAAAAATGAAGAAAAAAAATGTTGGGACGATTTTTCAAGTTTTAGACAAAAGACGAAAGTCTTATTTATTTTTTCATTTTCAACAGAAAAACATTTTTCATCATAAAATGCATTAGTTTTGATTCATTTCAACATGGGGGTATTTATTATAAATATGATTTACCAGATAGTCTTAGGTATTTTTCAGATTTTCTGCAAAAACAAATGTGTTGTATTCAAATATTCATCACATGCATCCCATTTGCCATGCATTTCAGTGATGAAAACACTTATTAATGTTTTTCCGACAAAAACATTTTTTTCTCATAAATGTCTTCAAATGTGTTGTATTCAATTCATTTCTTCATATTCATCATATAGATCCCATTTGCAATGCATTTCAGCAATAAAAACAAATATAATTTTTTTTCCGACAAAACATTTTTTCTCATAAATGTCTTCAAATGTGTTGTATTCAATTTATCTCTTCATATTCATCATATGCAGCCCATTTTCATTTGCATTTCAGCAATAAAAAAACTTAAAAAAAAAAAAAAAACTTTTTTTCAAAAAACTTTTTTTTTCAAAAAACTTTTTTTTTCAAAAAACTTTTTTTTCTAATTTCTTCAAATGTGTTGTATTCAATTAATTTCTTCATATTCATCCTATGCTTCCCATTTGCCTTGCATTTCAGCAATAAAAAAGTCTTATCATTTTCAACAGAAAAACATTTTTCATCATAAAATGCATTAGTTTTGATTCATTTCAACATGGGGGTATTTATTATAAATATGATTTACCAGATGGTCTTATGTATATATTACAACACATTTTTTTTTTGAGAAAAAAACTATTTTTTTTCTCATGTCTTCAAATGTGTTGGATTCAATTAATTTCTTCATATTCATCATATGCTTCCCATTTGCCTTGCATTTCAGCAATAAAAAGTTTTTTTTTTGAAAAAAAAAGAGTTTTTTGAAAAAAAAAAGTTTTTTGAAAAAAAAAAGTTTTTTGAAAAAAAAAAGTTTTTTGAAAAAAAAAAGTTTTTTGAAAAAAAAAAGTTTTTTGAAAAAAAAAAGTTTTTTGAAAAAAAAAAGTTTTTTTTCTCATAAATGTCTTCAGATGTGTTGTTGTCATTTCTTCATATTCATCATACGCATCCCATTTGCAATGCATTTCAGCAATAAAAACACATTACTTTTTTTCCAACAAAAATAGTTTTTTCTCATAAATGTGTTGTATTCAATTTATTTCTTCGTATTCATCATATGCATCCCATTTGCCATGCATTTCAGCTATAAAAACACATATTTATTTTATTCAGACAAAAACATTTTTTTGACCATTATTCTCCGTTTTGGAGATAACAGTAAATCTTATGTATTTTTCAGATTTTCTGCAAAAAAAATTTTTTCTCATAAATGTCTGAAAATGTGTTGTATTCAAATATTCATCAATTGCATCCAATTTGCCATGCATTTCAGTGATGAAAACACTTTTTTTCCCGATAAAATAATTTGTTTTTCATAAATGTCTTCAAATGTGTTGTATTCAATTTATTTCTTCATATTCATCATAAGCATCCGATTTGCATTGCATTTCAGCTATAAAAACAATGTTAATTTTTTTGACCATTTTTCTCCATTTTGGAGATAAGACTAAGTCTCATGTATTTTTCAGATTTCCTGCAAGAACATTTTTTTCTCATTAATGTCTTGAAATGTATAGAATTCAATTTATTTCTTCATATTCATCATATACATCCCATTTGCCATGCATTTCAGCAATAAAAACACTTCTTCATTTTTTCCTCATTAATGTCTTAAAATGTGTTGTATTCAATGCATTTCTTCATATTCATCATATATATATAGAATTATGATTATATATATCTATATATATATATAGAGAGAGATATATAATTAAGAATCTGCGGCCTACATATTGCCCCTCAGACAGATCCCCTCTCGTCTTCTCAAAGAAGTTTTTGATTCAGTTGGTGCTAGCGTATTATTGCTAATCAATACCTGTCTCAGTTCAGGATGTGTCCCAGCTGCATTCAAACAAGCTGTAGTGCAACCACTGCTCAAAAAGAAAAATCTTGACCCCTCGGTTCTCTCTAACTTTAGGCCTATCTCCAAGTTACCTTTTTGTCTAAAGTACTGGAGAAAGCAGTTTTTATTCAGTTACAATCATTTTTAGATCTTTGAAAAGTTTCAGTCTGGTTTTAAACCTCGGCACAGTACTGAGACTGCCCTTTTACGAGTTTTTAATGATCTGATAATAACTACAGACTCTGGTGAGCCTGCTATCCTGGTGCTCTTAGACAGCGGCATTTGACACAGTGAATCATGAGATTCTTTTATCTCGCCTTGAACACTGTGTGGGTATTAAGGGGGCTGCCTTGGAGTGGTTTTGGTCGTACCTATTGGACAGGAGTTTCTCTGTCCATGTGGGAGATTACTCCTCAGATACAGCCCCACTCACTTGTGGAGTCCCCCAGGGCTCTATTCTCGGTCCTATTTTATTTTCTTTATATATGCTGCCCCTGGGGTCAATTTTCAGGAAGCATAACCTTTCTTTCCATTGCTATGCTGATGATGTACAGATTTACTTACCTGTAAAATCTCAATGCAAGAAGTCACTGCAGCTCTTGCTTGCATGTCTTAAAGACTTTAAAAAACTGGATGGATGCTAACTTCCTGCATTTAAATGAAAATAAGACAGAGGTCATTATGTTTGGACATCCAGCTCAATTGGAGGACATTGTTGGTGCTTTGGGCCCCCTGGCCCCCAAAAATGTTCCTGCTGCGAAAAGCCTTGGTTTCACCTTTGACAGTGCCTTTAAACTTGAGAAGCAAATTAGTGCTGTTGTCAACTGCCTTTTTTCAGTTAAGACAAATAGCCAAGGTCAAGGCCTATCTTTCTCAAAAAGATTTGGAAAGAGTGGTCCATGCTTTTATAACATCCCCGCTGGACTACTGCAATTCTCTATATATAGGCTTAGACCAGTACTCTCTCTGCCGTCTTCAGCTAGTGCAGAACACTGCTGCCCGCCTTCTGACTGGCAAAAAGAAACGGGAGCATATTACATCAGCACTGTCATCCCTACATTGGCTTCCTGTCCGTTACAGGATAAATTTTAAATTTTTATTATTTGTTTTTAAGGCAATGAATGGTCTAGCACCTACGTACTTGTCTGAACTCCTCAATATGTATACCCCAGCTAGATCACTTGCGATCAGCAACTTTTGGATGTCCCTATGTCGAGGAGAGCTAGGAAGGGTGACCGGGCCTTTGAGGTAGCTGGCCCCAAGTTGTGGAACAGCCTACCGCCACATATGAAATCTGCCAAAAACATAGATGTTTTTAAACAGTGTTGAACAGGGCAGGGTGGAAACGCCGTAGCTAACAGTGCTGAACAGGGCAGGGTGGAAACGCCTTAGCTAACAGTGCTGAACAGTGCTGAACAGGGCAGGGTGCAAACGCCGTAGCTAACAGTGCTGAACAGTGCTGAACAGTGCTGAACAGGGCAGGGTGGAAACGCCTTAGCTAACAGTGCTGAACAGTGCTGAACAGGGCAGGGTGGAAACGCCTTAGCTAACAGTGCTGAACAGTGCTGAACAGGGCAGGGTGGAAACGCCGCAGCTAACAGTGCTGAACAGTGCTGAACAGGGCAGGGTGGAAACACTGAAGCTAACAGTGCTGAACAGGGCAGGGTGGAAACACTGTAGCTAACAGTGCTGAACAGTGCTGAACAGGGCAGGGTGGAAACACTGAAGCTAACAGTGCCTAACAGTGTTTAACAGTGCTTAACAGTGCTGAACAGTGCTGAACAGGGCAGGGTGTCTGATCACACAGAACTTAAGAGAGAGATGCTAATGTTACATCACGCGTTTTTTGGGAGATTAATACAATTGAACATTGAAATGTGTACCAAAACAATACAAGTCATATGGCATTTAAAGGAATAATATGAAAATAATTCCCTTGGCAGACGCCTTAATTGCATTAATGAAGACAGGTGATGCTGTCTTTTTGAGTTATTCACTTTTTATCGCTCGTGTTTCTCCCGGTGAAGTGAACTGGCAGACTATTAGCCTTTTTAAAATTTATTTATGAGAATTTAACACTGTATAATAATATTAACACTGGAATGTGGAACAAAAGCCATGTGTAGTCCCATAGATAGAATAGGGTTTTCCACATAAATCTCTTGAACTATGTTGTATTCAATATATATTTTTTCAACCATTATTTACCGTTAACTGCAACTCCAACTGCATGGCCAAATAATTCAAATGCTTTTAATTTGATGCAAATGCATCGTAAGTCATGTTCACTTGGACTCGGAACTGTACTGTCCTCTCAGGTCCACTTTTGCACTTGTTCTTGTGTTTAATTTGCACTTTGTTGTACGTCGCTCTGGATAAGAGCGTCTGCTAAATGCCACAAAATGTAATGTAATGTTCATTTAATAATCTTAAGCAAGAAGAAGCTTATGTGGAAAAATGTGTTTCATTGGGAAATTTCCCTGTTCATTAATTGAGCAAATTTCATCATTTCTGATTACATTGACTGAATTATGGTTCTTGGTTTTGTTTTTGATTTCAGGATTGGTGAAATGGAGATTGTTTTAAACTTGAGAATAATGTTCTTAGTATATGGTGCATTTTGGGTATTCATCAAACTGCCACGAATGGAACAGCATGGTATTTCATGTACATTGTAAATAGTGAAGGTTGACTGTATTGACGATTGGTTGCTTTTGAAAATAACTACTTCTCATTGTGCAAGTAAAATAAATTGGTGAATTTCTAGTTTAAAGTGGATTCCCTGTTCTGCTTGTATATTAAACCAAACAGTTTTATAGTGTAAATACTTATATACTAAAATATTTTAGAAATGCCTTTGTATTTGGAAAGCCTGTCTACTTTTGGGGTTTTATTGGTTTTTTTACATTTCTTTGCCTATCTACTTTTGGTTGCACAAAGAACAGCAGTGGCCCCAAAAACCGGAACCACCCAGGTATACTGGTGCATTTCACTTCTTCGTATATACATAAAATACCATATCGTCCCAATCATGGTTGTACGATAAATACCCAAAATACATTGCTAAACAAATATGCTTATTCTGGCTCTGATTGGTGTCTCCTGGATACCCATAATGCATGCAGTGTATATTATGACATACCCACGCATGTGATTGTAATAGTTTATGTGCATACCAATGAGTCAAGGTTTTTATTTTATTTTATTTTAATCTTTTAGTGCTATGTTTTCATTTCTTGTTTGATTTCAAGGCAGTGAAATATAATTAGGTCACTGTGCAAAAATACATGCAATGTAAAAATAAAAACCTGGCTAAACCATTCAGAGTTAAGATATGCTTATTTAAACAATGCATTTTGGGTATTTATCACGCAACCATGACTGGGACAATATGGTATTTTATTGCTATACAAAGAAGTTCAATTCAGCAGTATACCTGGGTGGTGCTGTTGGAAATGTTCAGAATTTGTACTTCAGCGCAATGCTGCTGAGTTTATTTAAAACAAATTGTTTCTGCTCCAGTATTGATAATCTTGAAGGATATTTATCTCAGAGAACACATACGCAGAATAGGGAATATCTGTAGTTCTTTGAATAAAGGAAGCCGCAATATATTACTCATCTTCTTTTGATTGCACAAAGACCTGAAACACCGCTGTATACTGGTGCATTTCACTTCTTTGTATCTACATAAAATACCATATTGTCCCAGTCATGGTTGTGTGATGAATACCCAAAATACATTGATAAACAAATATGTATATTCTGGCTCTTACCCATAATGCATGCAGTGTATATTATGTCATAACCATGGATGTGATTGTAATAGTTTATGTGCATACCAATGAGTCAAGTTCAACGGTCTGTTTTATCAGCCGATGTGGTCACAAATCCTCTGAAGACATAATTGCAAATTGTGTGGTATATTGTTTTGCATTGTATTGTTAGTCATCATCTATGAGGGCGTTAAGTATCATGAGATCTCTGTGCAGTAGTATTCAAAATATGTAAACAACACTGAATTGGAAGCCTGGATAAACCATTTAGAGCTCAGATATGCTTATTTAAACAATGCATTTTGGGTATTCATCATGCAACCATGACTGGGACAATATGGTATTTTATGTATATACAAAGAAGTTCAATTCATGAGTATACCTGGGTGGCTTTGTTTTTTGGGGCCACTGCTGTTCTCTGTGCAATCGAAAGTAGATAGGCAATATTTTGGGGCTTCTTTTATTCATAAATAAGGGCATTCTCCATTCTGCTTGTGTATTAAACCAAATGGTTTAACTCTGAAATACATATCCTTCAAGATTATTTAAAAGGATGTATACTTCAGAATAAATCATTTGTTTTAAATAAACACGCAGAATGGAGAATGCCCTTATTTCTTTGAATAAAGGAAGCCCCAAAATATTGCCTATCTACTTTCGATTGCACAGAGAACAGCAGTGGCCCCAAAAAACAGAACCACCCAGGTATACTGCTGAATCTAACTTCTTTGTATATACATAAAATACCATATTGTCCCAGTCATGGTTGTGTGATGAATACCCAAAATGCATTGTTTAAATAAGCATATCTTAGATCTAAATGGTTCATCCAGGCTTCCAATTCTTTTTTTTTTTTCTTATTTCGAACATTACTGCACAGAGATCTAACGATACTTAACTCCGTCATTGATGATAACAACTAAGACAACACAAAATGGCGCACAATTTTCAACCACAATTTCAATTTCAATTTTTCAATTTCAGGTGCATCCACAGATACAACCGACTGTTGAACTTGACTCATTGGGATGCACATAAACTATTACAATCACATCCGGGGTTATGTCATAATATACACTGCATGCATTATGGGTAAGAGCCAGAATATACATATTTGTTTAGCAATGTATTTTGGGTATTCATCACACAACCATGACAGGGACAATATGGTATTTTATGTATATACAAATAAATGCACCAATATACGCTTTTTGGGGCCACTGCCATTCTCTGTGCGATCAAAAGTAGAGAGGCAATATTTTGAGGCTTCCTTTATTCAAAGTTCTAAGAAAAAGGGGTATTCTCCATTCTGCGTGTTTATTTAAAACAAATGACTTATTCTCAAGTACACATCCTTTTGAATAATCTTGAAGGATATGTATTACAGAGTTAAACCATTTGGTTTAATACATAAGCAGAATGGGGAATGCCCAAAATATTGCCTATCTACTTTTGATTGCACAGAGAACCGCAGTGGGCCCAAAAACAGAACCAACCAAGTATACTGGAAAATTGAACTTCTTTGTCTATACATAAAATACCATATTGTCCCAGTCATGGTTGTGTGATGAATACCCAAAATACATTGTTTAAAAAAAAAAAAAAAAAGCATATCTTAGCTCTAAATGGTTCATCCAGGCTTCCAATTCTTTTTTTTCTTTTTTTACATATTTTGAATATTACTGCAGAGAGATCTAATGATACTTAACTCCCCCATTGATGATAACAACAAACAACACAACGCAAAACAAGATGCCGTACTATTTTCAACCACAATTTCAATTTCAATTTCAATTTTTCAATTCCCAGTGCATCCGCAGATACAACAGACTGTTCAACTTGACTCATTGGGATGCACATAAACTATTACAATCACATCCGTGGTTATGTCATAATATACACTGCATGCATTATGGGTAAGAGCCAGAATATACATATTTGTTTAGCAATGTATTATGGGTATTCATCACACAACCATGACAGGGACAATATGGTGCAACCAAAAGTAGACAGGCTTTCCAAATACAAAGGTATTTCTAAAATATTTTAATATATAAGTATTTGCACATTAAAACTGTTTGGTTTAATATACAAGCAGAACAGGGAATCCACTTTAAACAAGAAATTCACCAATTTATTGGGCATTCAAAAATATATTGTTCAAACAAATGAATGTATCACCTAGTCTCTGTATTATTTCCAAGTAGAAGAAAGAATCCACTCATAGGAATAATTAAAATAAAACCTCAATTTATTTTACTAGCACAATGAGAAGTAGTAGTTCTCAAAAGCAACCAATTTTTAATACAGCTCGCCTTCACTATTTACAATCTACATAAAATACCATGCTGTCTCATTCGTGGCGGTTTGATAAATACCCAAAATGCACCATACACTAAGAACATTATTCTCAAGTTTAAAACATTTTCCTTGAATATCCATTTCACCAATCCAAAAACAGATCCAACAAACATAGAAAGTCAATTCAATAATAAATGAAATACATTTTTTTTTTTTTTTTTTTTTAGAAAAGACAATAGTCTTAGCTACGTTGCAAGTTCCCAATTAAACACATTTTTCTATGTAAGTTTCTTCTTGTTTATTTTTTCGAAGGCTATTAAATGAAAGTGATTTCCGATGCATTGGCATAAAATTATACTAGTTTAATACATCTCCCAGTCCCCAACACAGCAGCCCTTATGCCAGTCTGATTCATCATGAATGTTTTAAAATGTCAATCTTTTTCAGTCCAAAAATGAAGAAAAAAAATGTTGGGACGATTTTTCAAGTTTTAGACAAAAGACTAAAGTCTTATTTATTTTTTCATTTTCAACAGAAAAACATTTTTCATCATAAAATGCATTAGTTTTGATTCATTTCAACATGGGGGTATTTATTATAAATATGATTTACCAGATAGTCTTATGTATTTTTCAGATTTTCTGCAAAAAGATTTTTTTCTCATAAATGTCTGAAAATGTGTTGTATTCAAATATTCATCACATGCATCCCATTTGCCATGCATTTCAGTGATGAAAACACTTATTAATGTTTTTCCGACAAAAACATTTTTTTCTCATAAATGTCTTCAAATGTGTTGTATTCAATTCATTTCTTCATATTCATCATATAGCAGGCGGCACGGATGGTGCAGTGGGTAGCACTGCCACCTCACAGCAAGGAGGTCCTGGGTTCGAATCCCCGTCGGCCGGGGCCTCTCTGTGCGGAGTTTGCGTGGGTTTCCTCCCACAGTTCAAAGACATGCATAGGCTGATTGGAGAGTCTAAATTGCCCGTAGGTATGAGTGTGTGAGTGAATGGTGTGTGTGCCCTGCGATGGACTGGCAACCTATCCAGGGTGTATTCCTGCCTTTCGCCCAATGTATGCTGGGATAGGCTCCAGCCCCCCTGCGACCCTGTTCAGGATAAGCGGGTTCAGATAATGGATGGATGGATATTCATCATATAGATCCCATTTGCATTTGCATTTCATCAATCAAAAAACTTTTTTTTTCAAAAAACTTTTTTTTTTCAAAAAACTTTTTTTTTTCAAAAAACTTTTTTTTTCAAAAAACTTTTTTTTTTCAAAAAACTTTTTTTTTTCAAAAAACTTTTTTTTCTCATTTCTTCAAATGTGTTGTATTCAATTCATTTCTTCATATTCATCATAAGCATCCGATTTGCATTGCATTTCAGCTATAAAAACAATGTTAATTTTTTTGACCATTTTTCTCCGTTTTGGAGATAAGACTAAGTCTCATGTATTTTTCAGATTTCCTGCAAGAACATTTTTTTCTCATTAATGTCTTGAAATGTATAGAATTCAATTTATTTCTTCATATTCATCATATACATCCCATTTGCCATGCATTTCAGCAATAAAAACACTTCTTCATTTTTTCCTCATTAATGTCTTAAAATGTGTTGTATTCAATGCATTTCTTCATATTCATCATATATATATAGAATTATGATTATATATATCTATATATATATATATATAGAGAGATATAATTAAGCATCTGCGGCCTACATATTGCCCCTCAGACAGATCCCCTCTCGTCTTCTCAAAGAAGTTTTTGATTCAGTTGGTGCTAGCGTATTATTGCTAATCAATACCTGTCTCAGTTCAGGATGTGTCCCAGCTGCATTCAAACAAGCTGTAGTGCAACCACTGCTCAAAAAGAAAAATCTTGACCCCTCGGTTCTCTCTAACTTTAGGCCTATCTCCAAGTTACCTTTTTTGTCTAAAGTACTGGAGAAAGCAGTTTTTATTCAGTTACAATCATTTTTAGATCTTTGAAAAGTTTCAGTCTGGTTTTAAACCTCGGCACAGTACTGAGACTGCCCTTTTACGAGTTTTTAATGATCTGATAATAACTACAGACTCTGGTGAGCCTGCTATCCTGGTGCTCTTAGACAGCGGCATTTGACACAGTGAATCATGAGATTCTTTTATCTCGCCTTGAACACTGTGTGGGTATTAAGGGGGCTGCCTTGGAGTGGTTTCTGTCGTACCTATTGGACAGGAGTTTCTCTGTCCATGTGGGAGATTACTCCTCAGATACAGCCCCACTCACTTGTGGAGTCCCCCAGGGCTCTATTCTCGGTCCTATTTTATTTTCTTTATATATGCTGCCCCTGGGGTCAATTTTCAGGAAGCATAACCTTTCTTTCCATTGCTATGCTGATGATGTACAGATTTACTTAACTGTAAAATCTCAATGCAAGAAGTCACTGCAGCTCTTGCTTGCATGTCTTAAAGACTTTAAAAAACTGGATGGATGCTAACTTCCTGCATTTAAATGAAAATAAGACAGAGGTCATTATGTTTGGACATCCAGCTCAATTGGAGGACATTGTTGGTGCTTTGGGCCCCCCTGGCCCCCAAAAATGTTCCTGCTGCGAAAAGCCTTGGTTTCACCTTTGACAGTGCCTTTAAACTTGAGAAGCAAATTAGTGCTGTTGTCAACTGCCTGTTTTCAGTTAAGACAAATAGCCAAGGTCAAGGCCTATCTTTCTCAAAAAGATTTGGAAAGAGTGGTCCATGCTTTTATAACATCCCGGCTGGACTACTGCAATTCTCTATATATAGGCTTAGACCAGTACTCTCTCTGCCGTCTGCAGCTAGTGCAGAACACTGCTGCCCGCCTTCTGACTGGCAAAAAGAAACAGGAGCATATTACATCAGCACTGTCATCCCTACATTGGCTTCCTGTCCGTTACAGGATAAATTTTAAATTTTTATTATTTGTTTTTAAGGCAATGAATGGTCTAGCACCTACGTACTTGTCTGAACTCCTCAATATGTATACCCCAGCTAGATCACTTGCAATCAGCAACTTTTGGATGTCCCTATGTCGAGGAGAGCTAGGAAGGGTGACCGGGCCTTTGAGGTAGCTGGCCCCAAGTTGTGGAACAGCCTACCGCCACATATGAAATCTGCCCAAAACATAGATGTTTTTAAACAGTGTTGAACAGGGCAGGGTGGAAACGCCGTAGCTAACAGTGCTGAACAGGGCAGGGTGGAAACGCCTTAGCTAACAGTGCTGAACAGTGCTGAACAGGGCAGGGTGGAAACGCCGTAGCTAACAGTGCTGAACAGTGCTGAACAGTGCTGAACAGGGCAGGGTGGAAACGCCGTAGCTAACAGTGCTGAACAGTGCTGAACAGGGCAGGGTGGAAACGCCGTAGCTAACAGTGCTGAACAGGGCAGGGTGGAAACGCCTTAGCTAACAGTGCTGAACAGTGCTGAACAGGGCAGGGTGGAAACGCCGCAGCTAACAGTGCTGAACAGTGCTGAACAGGGCAGGGTGGAAACACTGTAGCTAACAGTGCTGAACAGTGCTGAACAGGGCAGGGTGGAAACACTGTAGCTAACAGTGCTGAACAGTGCTGAACAGGGCAGGGTGGAAACACTGTAGCTAACAGTGCTGAACAGTGCTGAACAGGGCAGGGTGGAAACACTGAAGCTAACAGTGCCTAACAGTGCTTAACAGTGCTTAACAGTGCTGAACAGTGCTGAACAGGGCAGGGTGTCTGATCACACAGAACTTAAGAGAGAGATGCTAATGTTACATCACGCGTTTTTTGGGAGATTAATACAATTGAACATTGAAATGTGTACCAAAACAATACAAGTCATATGGCATTTAAAGGAATAATATGAAAATAATTCCCTTGGCAGACGCCTTAATTGCATTAATGAAGACAGGTGATGCTGTCTTTTTGAGTTATTCACTTTTTATCGCTCGTGTTTCTCCCGGTGAAGTGAACTGGCAGACTATTAGCCTTTTTAAAATTTATTTATGAGAATTTAACACTGTATAATAATATTAACACTGGAATGAGGAACAAAAGCCATGTGTAGTCCCATAGATAGAATAGGGTTTTCCACATAAATCTCTTGAACTATGTTGTATTCAATATATTTCTTCATATTTATCCCTTTTGCCATCTATTTCAGGAATAAAATCACACATTTTTTTTTTTCAACCATTATTTACCGTTAACTGCAACTCCAACTGCATGGCCAAATAATTCAAATGCTTTTAATTTTAAGTCATGTTCACTTGGACTCGGAACTGTACTGTCCTCTCAGGTCCACTTTTGCACTTGTTCTTGTGTTTGATTTGCACTTTGTTGTACGTCGCTATAATAAGAGCGTCTGCTAAATGCCACAAAATGTAATGTAATGTTCATTTAATAATCTTCAAAAAAATAAGCAAGAAGAAGCTTATGTGGAAAAATGTGTTTCATTGGGAAATTTCCCTGTTCATTAATTGAGCAAATTTCATCATTTCTGATTACATTGACTGAATTATGGTTCTTGGTTTTGTTTTTGATTTCAGGATTGGTGAAATGGAGATTGTTTTAAACTTGAGAATAATGTTCTTAGTATATGGTGCATTTTGGGTATTCATCAAACTGCCACGAATGGAACAGCATGGTATTTCATGTACATTGTAAATAGTGAAGGTCGACTGTATTGACGTTTGGTTGCTTTTGGAAATAACTACTTCTCATTGTGCAAGCGTTTTGGGGCTAGGCAGGTACCAGTGGCCTGACCGCGGCCTCCCAAACGCCAAAGCCGACGCAGCGCTTGGAGGATTTCCTGCCAGAAGTCTTCTACCATCCGGAGGAAGAGCCACGACTGCTGCGGAACGCCTTTTTGCCGAGGACCGGAGGGGAGTTCCAGAGCTGCCCGGAGAGATCTCCCGGACAGGGTTGCTCTCCGGGCCACCGCCAGCTTTTCTTCGCTGGGCCTTCGCCATTCCTGCTGCGCTCTCCCTCTGGTCTTCCAGGCTCTGCAGCAGCTCCACCTGAGGCTCCCCGAAGACGAGGCAGAGGAGCAGGCAGACGGGGACCAAGGACCTCCCTCACCCAGACGACGCCGACCGGATCCAGCTTTGCCATCCCTGCTTGGATCCAACGCTTGGCGTCTTCTTCAAGAAGGGAGGTGCCACTGCACCAGGGGAGCTGATCTTTGATCAGCTCCTTTTGGGCTTGCCTTTTGGTCCCCTGGGGACAACATCTTTGAGCGCTGTGTCTGCTTTTCTTCCCAACGGCAAAGGTCCGGCCTGAGCGAGAGGGAGGATGGCGACAGGAGTCCAGCCAGGTGTCAGAAGACATCACGCCGTCCGCATGACTCTCCTGCCCAGTGGAGAAGGGGGCAGCAGCAGTAGTGTGGGTCCTCCGGTGGAGCAAGGGGCAGGTGGTGCAGCCGCTGAGGGCGCCACTGGGCCAGCTGCCACCAGTGGAGGAAATGGAGCTGCTGCCCCAAAAGTGAGCGGACAGGACAGGAGAGTGACAGGTATGACCCGCCTGGAATTTAGTCGGGCAGTTCTTCAGCGAGCCATGGGCTTTGTGCCTGGCGACCTGAACTGCCTGGTGAAGGTTCCAGGAAATGCAGATATTTTTGAAATTAGCTTTAAAAATGCTAATGTCCTGGAGAGGTTCTGGAACCTCTTTAGAGAGGGGAAGGACAAGGCCCCCCTCAGCAACTTTGAGGTAGAGCCCCTGTCCGACACGGAAAACAAAGTGGTCACTGTACAGTTTTATAATGAAGCTGTACAGGACCACGATGTGAGTACGTGGTTGGGCAGGTATGGCCAAGTTAAATCAGGATCTCGGAGGGTCCTGGATGAGGACGGAGTCTGGACCGGGGCCAGAAAATGGCTGGTCCAGCTAAAACCTGACCCCTCTGCAGTTGGGGGGGTATGTCATATCCCCAGCATCATTACGCTGGGGAGACACCGGGGCGTGGTGTTTTATCACGGCATGCCCAAGCTGTGCAGGAACTGCGGCGAGTTAGGTCACTTGGCCGCAGCCTGCACAGTGGTCAAGTGCAAGTCGTGTGGCGGCGAGCACGAGACCAGGGCGTGCCGTGACCCGAGGCCCTGTAATCTTTGCGGGGTGAGGGGGCATCTCTTCCGGGATTGCCCCCTCTCGTACGCGAACAGGGCCCGGAGCACCGCGCCCCTACCATCGTCATTGACTGCCCCCCCGCTCCCTACCCCTCTTATACCCACAATAATTGAAAATACATACACGTCCCCCCCCATTCAGCCTGACAACATACCAACACAAGCACCGAGCACGGCACAAGACCTCCCCTGTAGCACTATTTCGGAAATCCCAAACAGCACAGTTCCCCTGATTACCCTATCCCCAATCACCGCAGTAAAGGAGGAGCCTGACTCCGACATCCTCATCACGGTGGAGGAGTCAGACTCCTCAACCACAGACACTGATGACACCATTACACCCTGGCAGAAGGCAAAATCCAAAAAGGGCAAAAGAATGAGATCACCAAAAACTACAGCTCAGCACAATTTTCCCACCCAGCCTGCAAATCCAGCAATAACACGCCAAACAAAATTAGCCAAAAGAGCCGTTATGACAAACCCAAAAGAAACCCCACAAACCTCCGTTAGGCCAAATCCCCTACCACGCCCAAACAAACCAACCCCACCACCATCAAAGCCGAGACAAACCGGTCACCACACCCTTAGCACCTTTCATCCTAGAACCACTGGACCAGCCAGCCCCTGGTCCAGACTCTGTAAACGGGACCCAAACAACATCCGCCTCTCAGGGCCCTCCAGGGGCTGGGGGGAAGCCTGGGGTAAGAACATCTGCCCCCACCTCTCCAGGACGGAACCTCCCAGGCAGTCGGGAGGGGAGACCCATGGGAGCACATGGTCAGGGGGTGAGTAGGCGCCAAAATAACCCAGACACAATTTTTACTACAATAGACCAAATGTGCCAAAAAATTTCCAGTAATAACCCCGGTACACCAGATACACATCAAAAATAAACTTTTATGGAAAATACAATCACATTAACAACACTCAACACTCGCAGCATTAAACATCCAGACAAACGCTCAACAGTTTTCTCCATTCTTTCACAAATCCCCTCGGACGTCGTCCTGCTCCAGGAATGTGGAATCCCGTTCCGGGAGTTGGATGGCGTTCTGGGGGGGGAATGGAGAATGGGAGACTCTCTCTGGTCTGGCTCCAACATCGCCAGAGCTGATGGGGTCGGCACGTTGACCAAGAATCCCTTTGTTAAAACAACAGCACACAATATTGTGGAGAGTGGGCGAATCCTCGTCACTGATTTTGATGTCGGGGGTTCCCCACTCAGGGTCGTCAACGTGTACGGCCCCACCAGTGTGGCCGAGAGAGTCTCCCTTTTCACAAAATTACGCTCCATATTACACACTACAATGCCCGTCGTCGTAGGGGGAGACTTCAACTGTGCTTTAAGAGATGAGGACCGCAGCAAACCAAGGCCGGATCGCTCCGGCACCCTGCTGCGGTCCCTCATCGAGGATTTCTCCCTCTGCGACGCCGGGGGCGCCTCTCCTCCCCAGCATACGTTCGTGAGTTCCTCTGGCTCCTCCTCATCCAGAATTGACATGTTTCTGCTCTCCCCAGGCCTGAGGGTGCACAGCTATTCCACCAAGGCGGTGCACTTCTCGGACCACCACATGGTAACCGTGTCCCTGGTCTGGGAGAAATCGATAACCGTGGGTAAGGGGCTCTGGCGAATGAACATCAGCCATCTCCAAGACCCCCAGGTGCGTCTCTCCTTCTCGAGAAGATACCTGGAGTGGGTGAGTCTGAAACATCTCTTTGACTCCCCGGTGGAGTGGTGGGAGATGGTGAAGGAGCGAGTGCGGGGCTACTTCCGGGCAGTCGGGCGGAGGAAGGCGAAGGAAGGGAGGGCAGTTTTTGAACGCCACAATGCTGCCCTTCAAAGACTAAGCCTCCTCCAGTCCCGAGGCCTGGATGTTAGCAGCGAGATCGCGCAAGCTCGGCAGAACCTCACCACCCTCTACCGGGAAGAGCGGAAGAAACAGACCTTCCGCTCCAAACTCCAGGGCCTCGAGGAGGATGAGAAATGCACACGGTTCTTCTTCCGCAGGGCACGGACCAAGACGAATAACATCTTGTCTCTCTATAACAGCAGAGGTGTGGTGGTGTCTGAAGAGGCGGAGGTCCGGGAGGTGGCCAGGGAGTTCTATGAGGGCCTTTACAGCGAGAGGCCCTCAGACGGGGCTCTCATGGACACCTTCCTGGGCTGCCTGGACAGACGCCTGGGAGATGAGCAGATGGAGGCGGAGTTGAGCACTGAGGAGCTCACCAGGGCGGTGCACTCCTTGAACACGCAAAAAGCTCCGGGCCCTGACGGAATCCCAGCAGAGTTTTACCAGGCTCACTGGGATCTCCTGAAGGGGGACGTGGCGGAAGTGTTCAGGGCTGCGTACAGGGAGGGGCGGTTAGGCGCCTCACTGAGACAGAGCTCAGTAGCTCTTGTCCCAAAGAAGGGGGACCTGAAGGACCTCCGTAACTGGCGGCCGATCAACCTCCTCTCAGTCGATTACAAGATCATGGCGAAGGCGCTGATGGGGAGGTTCCAAGGCCTGATAACATCGGTGATCGGACCGGACCAGACCTGCAGCGTGCAGGGGAGGTCCATAAATGACAACCTGCTCCTCGTGAGGGATCTAATCATCCACTCCGGGGAGCGGAGGTCCCCCTTGTGCCTTCTCAGTCTCGATCAAGAGAAGGCATTTGACCGGGTGAGTCATGTGTGCTTGGAGAGAGTGCTAGAGAAAATGAACATTCCTGGCCCCCTCCTGCGCTGGACAAAGATCTGTCTGACAGATATAACGGGCAGAGTGGTTGTCAATCAGCAGCCCTCTGCCCCGTTCGATGTCAGGTCTGGCGTCAGGCAGGGGTGCCCTCTAGCATCTCTCCTGTACGTCATCTACCTGGAACCGTTCCTCCAGGCCATCAGGGCCAATCCAGGAGTGGTGGGCTATCCACTCCCTGGAGCCGGGGGGGAACGGCTAAAGGTGATGGCGTACATGGACGACATTGCCATCGTCGCCACAGACAGTCGTTCTATCGCTTGTGCCACCAAGGTGTTGGACGACTTCTGTGTGGCCACTGGCGCCCTGGTCAACAGGGACAAGAGTGAACTGTTTCTGTCTCCACATTGGAGTGAGGAGCTGACCGTTTCCTTCCCTGTGCGTAGGAATACCATCAAGCTCCTGGGGGTGACCTTCCAGGCTGATGGAGGAGGGAGAACCAGCTGGGAGGGAGCCCTCCGCCACGTCCAAAATAAAATCAGGAGCTGGAGTGCACGGCCCTTGACCATGGCGGGTAAGATCCTTGTCCTGAAGGCAATTGTCCTACCCATTCTGCTCTATTTGGGGAGGGTGTTTCCCCCAGACAAAGCCACCGGGAAGTTAATCACCCAGATGGCTTTCCGCTTTGTCTGGGGGAGCACGATGGAAAAACTGAAACGGGTCACCCTCCTCAAGGAGGAGCGGAATGGGGGGCGGGGGGTCCCAGATATCGTAAACATCATTATGGTGCAGGGTCTGGCCACCCTTGTCCAGAACGTAGGGAAGGTGGGTAAGGCCTCTGGTACCTTTGCCAGGTACTATGCCACCCCCTTCCTCAGAGCAATGGGCTTGGGTGTGCTGGACCTCACCATACCCTACAGCTGGGACCCCCCCTATGTCTATCGAGCCCTGAAGGACTTTGCCTACAGGACGGGTCTGCCCAGGGCTGGCCTAACCTCGTGGAGCTACAAAATGATCATGGCTCATTTACGATCTGGCCAAATTGTAACGCTCCCGAGGGGGGGGCCAGACCTGGACCCGCAAGTCATCTGGGCAAATGTGACACACAAGTGTCTTACCAACAAACAAAAAGACATTGCCTGGATGACAGCCCATAGGTGTCTCCCCACACGAACTTTTATGTACCGCCGGCACTTAGCCCTGACTGAACGCTGCCCCCACGGATGCACTGACTCTGAACACATTCACCACCTGTTCTGGGAGTGCTCCGTGGCCAGGCGGGTCTGGGGCCTTGTTTGTTCCTCTGTCTCCCTAAGCAGGTTCCTGCCGAGGTCCTCCCTGATGGCTGAGGGCATCCTCTACGGTCCGCCGGGGGGATGCAAGACCACCGTGCTCCAGCGTCAGTGGAGGATCATCAACACCGTGAAGCAGGTCCTGTGGGAGACGAGGAACATCAAGGTCTACCAAAAAACAACTGTAGACCTGATCACTCTCCGGAGGAGGATTCAAAACCTCCTCCAAGACGGCGTGATGTTGGACATTCACACCAACAAGACCCTGGCGAGAGAGAAATGGGGGGTGGACCACTGGAAAGAACTGGTTATATAGTCCACCCCCCCAAGAGGGGCAAGACATTCTCAACACCTGCCAAACCCGAGCAAGATGGACCCTTTTTAAGTATTTTTGCCCGCTTTGGGCTTTCTTAAAAAGACTCACTTTGTTGTTTTCCGTTTGTTTTGATATGATTTTCCAAAGACTTGTTTCTCATTTGTTTAGTCATCTGTTTGCACGTTTTTGTTTGGAGTTATGTTTCATGTGATTTACAGTTGTTGTCTAGTTTTGTCGAGTGTTTGTTTTTGTTGAAATCATTATTTTGAATTATTGAGTGTGTTTTAAAAAGGAAAAGAATTTTAAAATGTAAAAGAAATTTAAACCAATAAAACAACCTCATTGTGCAAGTAAAATAAATTGGTGAATTTCTAGTTTAAAGTGGATTCCCTGTTCTGCTTGTATATTAAACCAAACAGTTTTATTGTGTAAATACTTACATACTAAAATATTTTAGAAATGCCTTTGTATTTGGAAAGCCTGTCCACTTTTGGTTGCACAAAGACCAGCAGTGGCCCCAAAAACCAGAACCACCCAGGTATACTGGTGAATTGAACTTCTTCGTATATACGTAAAATACCATATCGTCCCAATCATGGTTGTACGATAAATACCCAAAATACATTGCTAAACAAATATGCTTATTCTGGCTCTGATTGGTGTCTCCTGGATACCCATAATGCATGCAGTGTATATTAGTATATTATGACATACCCACGCATGTGATTGTAATAGTTTATGTGCATACCAATGAGTCAAGGTTTTTATTTTAATCTTTTAGTGCTATGTTTTCATTTCTTGTTTGATTTCAAGGCAGTGAAATATAATTAGGTCACTGTGCAAAAATACATGCAATGTAAAAATAAAATAAAAACCTGGCTAAACCATTCAGAGTTAAGATATGCTTATTTAAACAATGCATTTTGGGTATTTATCACGCAACCATGACTGGGACAATATGGTATTTTATTGCTATACAAAGAAGTTCAATTCAGCAGTATACCTGGGTGGTGCTGTTGGAAATGTTCAGAATTTGTACTTGAGAGCAATTCTGCTGAGTTTATGTAAAACAAATTGTTTCTGCTCCAGTACTGATAATCTTGAAGGATATTTATCTCAGAGAACACATACGCAGAATAGGGAATGTCTGTAGTTCTTTGAATAAAGGAAGCCGCAATATATTACTCATCTTCTTTTGATTGCACAAAGATCTGAAACACCGCAGTATACTGGTGCATTTCACTTCTTTGTATCTACATAAAATACCATATTGTCCCTGTCATGGTTGTGTGATGAATACCCAAAATACATTGCTAAACAAATATGTATATTCTGGCTCTTACCCATAATGCATGCAGTGTATATTATGTCATAACCATGGATGTGATTGTAATAGTTTATGTGCATACCAATGAGTCAAGTTCAACGGTCTGTCTTATCAGCCGATGTGGTCACAAATCCTCTGAAGATATAGTTGCAAATTGTGTGGTATATTGTTTTGCATTGTGTTGTTAGTCATCATCTATGAGGGCGTTAAGTATCATGAGATCTCTGTGCAGTAGTATTCAAAATATGTAAACAAAACTGAATTGGAAGCCTGGATAAACCATTTAGAGCTCAGATATGCTTATTTAAACAATGCATTTTGGGTATTCATCACACAACCATGACTGGGACAATATGGTATTTTATGTATATACAAAGAAGTTAGATTCAGCAGTATACCTGGGTGGTTCTGTTTTTTGGGGCCACTGCTGTTCTCAGTGCAATCGAAAGTAGATAGGCAATATTTTGGGGCTTCCTTTATTGAAAGAAAGAAGGGCATTCTCCATTCTGCTTGTGTATTAAACCAAATGGTTTAACTCTGAAATACATATCCTTCAAGATTATTTAAAAGGATGTATACTTCAGAATAAATCATTTGTTTTAAATAAACACGCAGAATGGAGAATGCCCTTATTTATGAATAAAGAAAGCCCCAAAATATTGCCCCAAAATATTGCCCCAAAATATAAGACAACACAAAATGGCGCACAATTTTCAACCACAATTTCAATTTTTCAATTTCAGGTGCATCCACAGATACAACAGACTGTTGAACTTGACTCATTGGGATGCACATAAACTATTACAATCACATCCGGGGTTATGTCATAATATACACTGCATGCATTATGGGTAAGAGCCAGAATATACATATTTGTTTAGCAATGTATTTTGGGTATTCATCACACAACCATGACAGGGACAATATGGTATTTTATGTATATACAAATAAATGCACCAATATACGCTTTTTGGGGCCACTGCTGTTCTCTGTGCGATCAAAAGTAGCTAGGCAATATTTTGAGGCTTCCTTTATTCAAAGTTCTAAGAAAAAGGGGCATTCCCCATTCTGCATGTTTATTTAAAACAAATTATTTATTCTCAAGTACACATCCTTTTAAATAATCTTGAAGGATATGTATTACAGAGTTAAACCATTTGGTTTAATACATAAGCAGAATGGGGAATGCCCATCTACTTTTGATTGCACAGAGAACCGCAGTGGGCCCAAAAACAGAACCAACCAGGTATACTGGAAAATTGAACTTCTTTGTATATACATAAAATACCATATTGTCCCAGTCATGGTTGTGTGATGAATACCCAAAATACATTGTTTAAAAAAAAAAAAAAGCATATCTGAGCTCTAAATGGTTTATCCAAACTTCCAATTCATTTTTTTTTTTTTTTTACATATTTTGTATTTTGAATATTACTGCACAGAGATCTAATGATACTTAACTCCCCCATTGATGATAACAACAAACAACACAACGCAAAACAAGATGCTGTACTATTTTCAACCACAATTTCAATTTCAATTTTTCAATTCCCAGTGCATCCGCAGATACAACAGACTGTTCAACTTGACTCATTGGTATGCACATAAACTATTACAATCACATCCGTGGTTATGTCATAATATACATTGCATGCATTATGGGTAAGAGCCAGAATATACATATTTGTTTAGCAATGTATTTTGGGTATTCATCACACAACCATGACTGTGACAATATGGTATGTTATGTAAATACAAAGAAGTGAAATGCACCAGTATACCTTGGTGGTTCTGGTTTTTGGGGCCACTGCTGTTCTTTGTGCAACCAAAAGTAGACAGGCTTTCCAAATACAAAGGTATTTCTAAAATATTTTAATATATAAGTATTTGCACATTAAAACTGTTTGGTTTAATATACAAGCAGAACAGGGAATCCACTTTAAACAAGAAATTCACCAATTTATTGGGCATTCAAAAATATATTGGCTGCCTTTGTTCAAACAAATTAATGTATCACCTAGTCTCTGTATTATTTCCAAGTAGAAGAAAGAATCCACTCATAGGAATAATTAAAATAAAACCTCAATTTATTTTACTTGCACAATGAGAAGTAGTAGTTCTCAAAAGCAACCAATTTTTAATACAGCTCACCTTCACTATTTACAATCTACATAAAATACCATGCTGTCTCATTCGTGGCGGTTTGATAAATACCCAAAATGCACCATACACTAAGAACATTATTCTCAAGTTTAAAACATTTTCCTTGAATATCCATTTCACCTATCCTAAAATCAAAAACAGATCCAACAAACATAGAAAGTCAATGAAATAATAAATGAAATACTTTTTTTTAAATTTTTTTTTAGAAAAGACAATAGTCTTAGCTACGTTGCAAGTTCCCAATTAAACACATTTTTCTATGTAAGTTTCTTCTTGTTTATTTTTTCGAAGGCTATTAAATGAAAGTGATTTCCTATGCATTGGCATAAAATTATACTAGTTTAATACATCTCCCAGTCCCCAACACAGCAGCCCTTATGCCAGTCTGATTCATCATGAATGTTTTAAAATGTCAATCTTTTTCAGTCCAAAAATGAAGAAAAAAAATGTTGGGACGATTTTTCAAGTTTTAGACAAAAGACTAAAGTCTTATTTATTTTTTCAGATTTTCTGCAAAAACATTTTTTTCTCATGTCTGAAAATGTGTTGTATTCAAATATTCATCACATGCATCCCATTTGCCATGCATTTCAGTGATGAAAACACTTATTAATGTTTTTCCGACAAAAACATTTTTTTCTCATAAATGTCTTCAAATGTGTTGTATTCAATTCATTTTTTCATATTCATCATATAGATCCCATTTGCAATGCATTTCAGCAATAAAAACACAAATAAATTTTTTTCAGACAAAAACATTTTTTCTCATAAATGTCTTCAAATGTGTTGTATTCAATTTATCTCTTCATATTCATCATATGCAGCCCATTTGCATTTGCATTTCAGCAATAAAAAAGTCTTGTCATTTTCAACAGAAAAACATTTTTCATCATAAAATGCATTAGTTTTGATTCATTTCAACATGGGGGTATTTATAATAAATATGATTTACCAGATGGTCTCATGTATATATTACAACACATTTTTTTTTGAAAAAAAAGTTTTTTGAAAAAAAAAGTTTTTTGAAAAAAAAAAGTTTTTTGAAAAAAAAAAGTTTTTTGAAAAAAAAAAAGTTTTTTTTTCAAAAAAGTGTTTTTTTGAAAAAAAAGTTTTTCGAAAAAAAAAAAGTTTTTTGAAAAAAAAAAAGTTTTTTGAAAAAAAAAAAGTTTTTTGAAAATAAAAAAAAAAATTTTTCTCATAAATGTCTTCAGATGTGTTGTTGTCATTTCTTCATATTCATCATACGCATCCCATTTGCAATGCATTTCTGCAATAAAAACACATTACTTTTTTTCCAACAAAAATAGTTTTTTCTCATAAATGTGTTGTATTCAATTTATTTCTTCGTATTCATCATATGCATCCCATTTGCCATGCATTTCAGCTATAAAAACACATATTTATTTTATTCAGACAAAAACATTTTTTTGACCATTATTCTCCGTTTTGGAGATAACAGTAAATCTTATGTATTTTTCAGATTTTCTGCAAAAACATTTTTTTCTCATAAATGTCTGAAAATGTGTTGTATTCAAATATTCATCAATTGCATCCAATTTGCCATGCATTTCAGTGATGAAAACACTTTTTTTCCCGACAAAATAATTTGTTTTTCATAAATGTCTTCAAATGTGTTGTATTCAATTCATTTCTTCATATTCATCATAAGCATCCGATTTGCATTGCATTTCAGCTATAAAAACAATGTTAATTTTTTTGACCATTTTTCTCCGTTTTGGAGATAAGACTAAGTCTCATGTATTTTTCAGATTTCCTGCAAGAACATTTTTTTCTCATTAATGTCTTGAAAAGTATAGAATTCAATTTATTTCTTCATATTCATCATATACATCCCATTTGCCATGCATTTCAGCAATAAAAACACTTCTTCATTTTTTCCTCATTAATGTCTTAAAATGTGTTGTATTCAATGCATTTCTTCATATTCATCATATATATATAGAATTATGATTATATATATCTATATATATATATATAGAGAGATATAATTAAGCATCTGCGGCCTACATATTGCCCCTCAGACAGATCCCCTCTCGTCTTCTCAAAGAAGTTTTTGATTCAGTTGGTGCTAGCGTATTATTGCTAATCAATACCTGTCTCAGTTCAGGATGTGTCCCAGCTGCATTCAAACAAGCTGTAGTGCAACCACTGCTCAAAAAGAAAAATCTTGACCCCTCGGTTCTCTCTAACTTTAGGCCTATCTCCAAGTTACCTTTTTTGTCTAAAGTACTGGAGAAAGCAGTTTTTATTCAGTTACAATCATTTTTAGATCTTTGAAAAGTTTCAGTCTGGTTTTAAACCTCGGCACAGTACTGAGACTGCCCTTTTACGAGTTTTTAATGATCTGATAATAACTACAGACTCTGGTGAGCCTGCTATCCTGGTGCTCTTAGACAGCGGCATTTGACACAGTGAATCATGAGATTCTTTTATCTCGCCTTGAACACTGTGTGGGTATTAAGGGGGCTGCCTTGGAGTGGTTTCGGTCGTACCTATTGGACAGGAGTTTCTCTGTCCATGTGGGAGATTACTCCTCAGATACAGCCCCACTCACTTGTGGAGTCCCCCAGGGCTCTATTCTCGGTCCTATTTTCTTTTCTTTATATATGCTGCCCCTGGGGTCAATTTTCAGGAAGCATAACCTTTCTTTCCATTGCTATGCTGATGATGTACAGATTTACTTACCTGTAAAATCTCAATGCAAGAAGTCACTGCAGCTCTTGCTTGCATGTCTTAAAGACTTTAAAAAACTGGATGGATGCTAACTTCCTGCATTTAAATGAAAATAAGACAGAGGTCATTATGTTTGGACATCCAGCTCAATTGGAGGACATTGTTGGTGCTTTGGGCCCCCCTGGCCCCCAAAAATGTTCCTGCTGCGAAAAGCCTTGGTTTCACCTTTGACAGTGCCTTTAAACTTGAGAAGCAAATTAGTGCTGTTGTCAACTGCCTTTTTTCAGTTAAGACAAATAGCCAAGGTCAAGGCCTATCTTTCTCAAAAAGATTTGGAAAGAGTGGTCCATGCTTTTATAACATCCCGGCTGGACTACTGCAATTCTCTATATATAGGCTTAGACCAGTCCTCTCTCTGCCGTCTGCAGCTAGTGCAGAACACTGCTGCCCGCCTTCTGACTGGCAAAAAGAAACAGGAGCATATTACATCAGCACTGTCATCCCTACATTGGCTTCCTGTCCGTTACAGGATAAATTTTAAATTTTTATTATTTGTTTTTAAGGCAATGAATGGTCTAGCACCTACGTACTTGTCTGAACTCCTCAATATGTATACCCCAGCTAGATCACTTGCAATCAGCAACTTTTGGATGTCCCTATGTCGAGGAGAGCTAGGAAGGGTGACCGGGCCTTTGAGGTAGCTGGCCCCAAGTTGTGGAACAGCCTACCGCCACATATGAAATCTGCCCAAAACATAGATGTTTTTAAATCCTTGTTAAAAACCCACCTTTTTAGTGAGGCCTTTATGTCAGACATAAATGGGAAATCAACATAATGTACATGTATTTCATTTTATTTCATTTTATCTTTAATTTTATTGCCTTGGTTTTGTACAGCACTTTGGTCAACCACGGTTGTTTAAAATGTGCTTTATAAATAAATGTCTTAAAAAGTATAGTATTCAATTTATCTCTTCATATTCATCATATGCATCCCATTTGCCATGCATTTCACCAATAAAAACACATGTACATTTTTTTCTGACAAAAACATTTTTTTCTAATAAATGTCTTAAAAAGTGTAGTGTTCAATTAATCTCTTCATATTCATCATATGCATCCCATTTGCCATGCATTTCAGCAATAAAAACACACATTCATTTTTTTGCAACAAAAACATTTCTTTCTCATGAATGTCTTAAAAAGTATAATATTCAATTTGTCTCTTTATATTCATCATAAGCATCCCATTTGCCATGCATTTCATCAATAAAAATTTTTTTTCTAATAAATGTCTTAAAATGTGTTGAATTCAATTTCTTCATATACATCATATGCATCCCATTTGCCATGGAATTCAGAAAAAAAACACATTAATTTAATTCGACAAAAACATTTTTTTCTCATAAATGTCTAAAAAAGTTTAGTATTCAATGTATCTCTTCATATTCATCATAGGCATCCCATTTGCCTTGGAATTCAGGAAAAAAAAAAGACATTAATTTATTACCGACAAAAACATTTTTTTCTCATAAATGTCTTAAAATGTGTTGTATTTAATTCATTTCTTCATATTCATCATATGCATCCCATTTGCAATGCATTACAGCAAAAAAACACAGACATTTTTTTCCGACAAAAACATTTTTTTCTCATAAATCTGTTAAAAAGTATAGCATTCAATTTATCTGTTCATATTCATCATGTGCATCCCATTTGCCATGCATTTCAGCAACAAAAACTCAAATTAATTTTTTTCCAACAAAAACATTTTTTTCTAATAAATGTCTTAAAATGTGTTGTATTTAATCATTTCTTCATATTCATCATATGCATCCCATTTGCCATGCATTTCAGCAATAAAAAATAATATTATTTTTTTTCTGACAAAAACAGTTTTTTCTCATAAATGTGGTATGTTCAATTCATTTCTTCATATTCATCATATGCATCCCATGTGCCATGCATTTCAGCAATAAAAACAGAGGTAAATTTTTTACGGACAAAAACAGTTTTTTCTCCTAAATGTCTTAAAAAGAGAAATATTCAATTTATCGCTTCATATTCATCATGAGCGTCCCATTTGCCATGCATTTCAGCAAAAAAGACACCTCTTAATTTTTTTCCGACAAAATCAGTTTTTTCTCATAAATGTGTAGTATTTAATCATTTCTTCATATTCATCATATGCATCCCATTTGCCATGCATTTGAGCAATAAAAACACATAAATTTTTTTCTGGCAAAAACATTTTTTTGCTCATGAATGTCTTAAAATGTCTTGTATTCTGTGCATTTCTTCATATTCATCATGAGCATCCCTTTTGCCATGCATTTCAGGAATAAAAAAATATATTATTTTTTTCCGACAAAAACCATTTCTTCTCATAAATGTCTTAAAAAGTGTACTATTCAATTTCTCTCTTCATATTCATCATATGCATCCCATTTGCCATGTATTTCAGCAATAAAAACACTTTTTTTTTCCGACAAAAACATTTCTTTCTCACAAATGTCTTAAAATGTGTTATATTAAATAATTTCTTCATATTCATCATATGCATCCCATTTGCCATGCATTTCAGCAATAAAGACACATCTTAATTTTTTTCTGACCATATCAGTTTTTTCTCATAAATGTGTTGTATTCAATTCATCTCTTCTTATTCATCATATGCATCCCATTTGCCATGCATTTGAGCAATAAAAACATTAATTTTTTTCTGACAAAAACATTTCTTTCTCATGAATGTCTTAAAAAGTATAATATTCGATTTGTCTCTTCATATTCATCATAGGCATCTCTTTTGCCATGCATTTCAGCAATAAAAACACAAATTTTTCAAAAAAAAAAAGGTTTTTTCTTATAAATGTCTTAAAATGTGTTGTGTTAAATCATTTCTTGATATTCATCATATGCATCCCATTTGCCATGCATTTCAGCAAATAAAACACATATTTTTTTTCCAACAAAAACATTTTTTTCTCATTAATGTCTTAAAATGTCTTGTATTCAATGCATTTCTCCATCTTCATCATGGCATCCCATTAAATGCAATAAAAGCACATATTATTTTTTTCTGACAAAAACATTTTTTTATCATAAATGTCTTTAAAAGTGTAGTATTCAATTTATCTCTTCATATTCATCATGGGCATCCCATTTGCCATGCATTTCAGCAATTAAAACACATAGTAATTTTTTCCCGACAAAAACTTTTTTTGCTCATCAATGTCTGAAAATGTCTCGTATTCTGTGCATTTCTTCATATTCATCATGAGCATCCCTTTTGCCATGCATTTCAGGAATAAAAACGAATATTATTTTTTTCCGACAAAAACAATTTCTTCTCCTAAATGTCTTAAAAAGTGTACTATTCAATTTCTCTCTTCATATTCATCAAAAGCATCCTATTTCCCATGCATTTCAGCAATAAAAACACATATTATTTTTAAAAAACATTTTATTCTCATAAATGTCTTCAAATGTGTTCTATTCAATTTATTTCATTTTATTTAATAATGAATTGCATACAACACATTTAAAGACATTCACCAGAAACAAATGTTTTTGCAAGAAATCTGAAAAATACATAAAACTTTCGTCTGATGTCCAAAATGGAGAAAAATTGTCAAAAATATGGATATGTGTTTTTATTGCTGAAATGCATGGCAAATGGGATACATATGATGAATATGAAGAAATAACATCAATCAGCAAAAAATGTTTTTGCAGGAAACCTGAAAAATACATCAGATTATATGGTTAATTAAATTCATAATAAATACACCCATGTTGAAATGAATGAAAACTAATGCATTTTAAAACATTCATGATGAAAAATGAAATAATAAATAAGACTATAGTCTGGACTATAGACTCAAACTCTTTTTTCATTTTTGGACTGAAAAAGAGAGTCAATCATCTTTTTAACACAACCATGTTGAAATAAATGAATATTTATGCATTTTAAAACATTCATGATGAATCAGACTGGCATAAGGGCTGCTGTGTTGGGGACTGGGAGATGTATCAAACTATTTGATGCAAATGCATCATAAATCATTTTCATTTAATAGCCTTCTAAAAAAATAAGCAAGAAGAAACTTATGTGGAAAAATGTTTCATTGGGAAATTGCAACGTAGCTAAGACTAGTCTTTTCTAAAAAAAAAAGTGTATTAATTTCATCATTTATTATTTCATTGACTGTATATGTTTGTTGGTTGGATCTGTTTTTGATTTTAGGATTGGTGAAATGGATGTTCAAGGAAAAGGTTTAACTTGAGAATAATGTTCTTAGTATATGGTGCATTTTGGGTATTTATCAAACTGCCACAAATGGGACAGCATAGTATTTTATGTACATTGTAAATAGTGAAGGCCAACAGTGTTGAAGATTTGTTGGTTTTGAGAAGTATTCTCTCTGTGCAAGTACAGTAAATTGGTGTTTTATTCTGTTTGAATGGATTCCTTGTTCTGCTTATGTATTAAAGCAAATGGTTTTGTATTTGGAAATAATACAGAAATTTGGTAACACATTCATTTGTTTGAACAAAGGCAGTCAATCTACTTCTGGTTGCACCGTGAACGTCGGGGAAGGGAACCATCCATAATGCATAGTGAGTATATTGTCACATAACCATGCATGTGATTGTTATATTTGACGTATGTACCAATGAGTCAAGTCCTATAAAGTATCTTTTCAGCTGATGATGTTGGAAATGTTCAGAATTTGTATTTGAGAACAGTTCTGCAATTTGTTTTCATTTTGTATTGTTTATTGTAATTGATGAGGGAACAAAGTATTATTAGCTCACTGTGCAATAATATTCAGAATACTTTAGAAAACTCTGAATAGGAAACATGTATAAACCATTTAGATCTACGATGTTCATTTAATCAATGCATTTTGGGTATTTATCACACAACCATGACTGGGATAATATGGTATTTTATGTATATACAAAGAAGTTAGATCCACCAGTGTGCCTGTGCAGTCAAAAGTACACAGATGATATTTTGGGGCCTTCATATTCTGCTCATATATTTAAAACAAATTATTTGTTCTGGAGTACACGTCCTTTTTAATAATCTTGAAGGATATTTATCTCAGAGAACACACAAGCAGAATGGGGAATGCCCGTATGTCTTTGAATAAAGGAAGCCTAAAATATTATCTTCTGTTGTTTGCAGAAAACACAGCGGGGCCCCCAAAAAACAGAACCTCCCAGCTATACCGGTGCATTTAACTTCTTCGTATATACATAACATACCATATTGTCACAGTCATGGTTGTGTGATGAATACCCAAAATACATTGCTAAACAAATATTCTGACTCTGATTGGTGGCTTCTGGTTACCCATAATGCATGCAGTGTATATTATGACATAACCACGCATGTGATTGTAATAGTTTATGTGCATACCAATGAGTCAAGTTCAATAATCTATCTTATCAGCAGAAGCGCTCAGAAATGTTTTGAAAATGTAGTTGAAAATTGTGTCGTCAGTTGTTGTCATCAATGAGGGAGTTAAGTATCATTAGATCTCTGTGCAGTAATGTTCAAAATATGTTTAAAAAAAAACTGAATTGGAAGCCTGGTTAAACCGTTTAGAGCTAAGACATGCTTATTTAAAGAATGCCTTTTGGGTATTCATCACACAACCATGACTGGGACAATATGGTATTTTATGTATATACAAAGAAGTTCAATTCATGAGTATACCCTGTTGGTTCTGTTTTTTGGAGCCACTGCTGTTCTCTGTGCAATCGAAAGTAGATAGGCAATATTTTGGGGCTTCTTTTATTCATGAATAAGGGCATTCTCCATTCTGCGTGTTTATTTAAAACAAATGATTTATTCTGAAGTATACATCCTTTTAAATAATCTTGAAGGATATGTATTTCAGAGTTAAACCATTTGGTTTAATACACAAGCAGAATGGAGAATGCCTTTATTTCTTTGAATAAAGAAAGCCCCAAAATATTGCCTATCTACTTTCGATTGCACAGAGAACAGCAGTGGCCCCAAAAAACAGAACCAACCAGTTATACTGCTCAATCTAACTTCTTTGTATATACATAAAATACCATATTGTCCCAGTCATGGTTGCGTGATGAATACCCAAAATGCATTGTTTAAATAAGCATATCTTAGCTCTAAATGGTTTCCTATTCAGTTTTTTTTTTTTTTACATATTTTGAATATTACTGCACAGAGATCTAATAATACTTAACTCCCTCATTGATGATAGCAACCAACAAAACAACGCAAAACAAGACGCAGCACAAATTCTTTTCAGAGCATTTTTGAGTGCATCCGCAGATAAAAACAGACTACTGAGCTTGACTCATTGGTATGCACATAAACTATTACAATCACATGCGTGGTTATGACATAATATACACGGCATGCATTATGGGTAACCAGAAGACGCCAATCAGAGCCAGAATATACATATTTGTTTATCAATGCATTTTGGGTATTCATCATACAACCATGACTGTGACAATATGGTATTTTATGTATATACAAAGAAGTTCAATTGATCAGCATCCCTGATTAGTTCTGTTTTTTGGGGCCACTGCCGTTCTCTGTGCAATGACAAGTAGATAAAGCACATTGAAAAAAATATTGCCTGTTCAAAGAAATAAGGGCATTCCCCATTCAGCAAATTATTTATTCTCAAGTACACATCCATTTAAACAATCTTGAAGGATAAGCATTTCAGAGTTAAACCATTTGGTTTAAGCAGAATGGGGCACACCCTTGTTTCTTTGAATCAAGGAAGCCCCAAAACACGATAGGAGTAAAATTTATTTTTGATTGCACACTGAACAGCAGTGGCCCAAACAACTGAATAGAACTTCTATGTATCTACATAAAATACCATATTGTCCCAGTCATGGTTGTGTGATGAATACCCAAAATGCATTCTTTGAATAAGCATGTCTTAGCTCTAAATGGTTTATCCGGGTTTCCTATTCAGTTTTTTTTTTTTTGTAATATATTTTGAATAGTACTGCACAGAGATCTAATGATACTTAACCCCCTCATTGATGATAACAAAAAACAAAACAAGATGAGAATAATTAATTTGCTTTAAGCAAACACGGAGAACAGAGAATGCCTTTCTTAAGTGTGCCTGTGCAATCAGAAGTAGATGGGTGTTAACCCATCTACTTCTGATTGCACAGGCACACTTAAGAATCGAACCTCTTTGTATATACATAAAATACCATATTGTCCCAGTCATGGTTGTGTGGTAAATACCCAAAATGCATTGATCAAATAAACATTGCAGATCTAAATGGTTTATACAGGTTTCCTATTCAGAGTTTTCTAATGTATTATGAATATTATTGCACAGAGAGCTAATGATTCTTTGTTTTCTCATCAATTGCAATGAGCAACACAAGGAGAAAACAAATTGCCGCACAGTTCACAAGTACAAATTCTGAACATTTCCAACAGCATCCGCTAAACAGATTCTTTGATTCTCAGATTATTGAGCTTGACGCATTGGTATATACGTCAAATATAACAACCACGTGTGGTATATACTCTGCATGAATTACAGGTATGGATGGCTCCTTTTTTTTTGCTGCTGTTTACTGTGCAATCAAAAATAGATTAGCAGCCTTTGTTCAAACAAATGAATGTATCACCAAGACTCTGTATTATGACCAAGTACACAATCTGGCAGAAGAAAGAATCTACACATATCTATAAATAAAACTCTTTATTTTACTTGCACAATGAGAGATAGTCCTCAAAAGCAACAAATCTTCAATACACTCGGTCTTCACTATTTACAATGTACATAAAATACTATGCTGTCCCATTCGTGGCAGTTTGATAAATACCCAAAATGCACCATAACGTTATTCTCAGTTAACATTTTCCTTGAACATCCATTTCACCAATCCTAAAATCAAAAACAGATCCAACAAACACAGAAAGTCAATGAAATAATAAATGATGAAATTAATAAACTTTTTTTTAGAAAAGACTATTGTCTTAGCTACATTGCAATTTCCCAATGAAACACATTTTTCTATGTTCTTGCTTATTTTTTAGAAGGCGATTTAAATGAAAGTGCTTTCTATGCATTGGCATCAAATTAAACTAAATATACAAATTATACCCAACACAGCAGCCCTTATGCCAGTCTGATTCATCATGAATGTTTTAAAATGCGTTAGTTTTTATTTATTTCAAGAGGGGTGAATTTATTATTAATATGATTTACCATATAGTCAGACTAAGACTAAAGACTAAAGTCTTATGAATTTTTCAGATTTCCTGCAAAAACATTTTTTTCTCATTAATGTCTTAAAATGTGTTGAATTAAATGCATTTCTTCAAATTCATCATATGCATCCCATTTGCCATGAATTTCAACAATAAAAACACTTTTTTTTTCGGCAAAAACATTTTTTTCTCATAAATGTCTTAAAATGTGTTGTTAAATTCATTACTTCATATTCATCATATGCATCCCATTTGCCATGCATTTCAGCAATAAAAACACATATTAATTTTTTTCCGACAAAAACATGTCTTTCTCATTAATGTCTTAAAATGTGTTGTATTCAAAGCATTTCTTCATATTCATCATATGCATCCCATTTGCCATGCATTTCAGCAATAAAAACACAAATACATTTTTTTCCAACAAAAACATTTCTTTCTCATGAATGTCTTCAAAAGTGTAGTATTCAATTTATCTCTTCATATTCATCATATGCATCCCATTTGCCATTCATTTCAGCAATACAAAGACAAATACATTTTTTTCTGAGAAAAACATTTCTTTCTCAAAAATGTCTTGAAATGTGTTGTTTTCAATTTATCTCTTCATATTCATCCTATACATCCCAATTGCCATGCATTTCAGCAATAAAAACAAATATTATTTTTTTTCCAACAAAACCATTTTTTTCTCATCAATGTCTCGAAAAGTGTAGTATTCAATTTATCTCTTCATATTCATCATCTGCGTCCCATTTGAATTGCATTTCAGCAATAAAAACACATATTATTTTTTTTCCAACAAAACCATTTTTTTCTCATCAATGTCTCTAAAAGTGTAGTCTTCAATTTATCTCTTCATGTTCATCATATGCATCCCATTTGCCATGCATTTCAGCAATATAACAAATTAATCTTTTTCCGACAAAAACATTTTTTTGTCATAAATGTCTTAAAATATGTTGTATTGAAGGCATTTCTTCATATTCGTCATATGCATTCCATTTGCAATGCATTTCAGCAATAAAACAAATTAATCTTTTTCCGACAAAAACATTTTTTTGTCATAAATGTCTTAAAATGTGTTGTATTGAAGGCATTTCTTCATATTCATCATATGCATCCCATTTGCCATGCATTTCAGCAATAAAAACACATATTATTTTTTTCCCAAAAAAACCATTTTTTTCTCATCAATGTCTCTAAAAGTCTAGTTTTCAATTTATCTCTTCATATTCTTCATATGCGTCCCATTTGAATTGCATTTCAGCAATAAAAACACATATTAATTTTTTTCCAACAAAACCATTTTTTTCTCATCAATGTCTCTAAAAGTGTAGTCTTCAATTTATCTCTTCATGTTCATCATATGCATCCCATTTGCCATGCATTTCAGCAATATAACAAATTAATCTTTTTCCGACAAAAACATTTTTTTGTCATAAATGTCTTAAAATATGTTGTATTGAAGGCATTTCTTCATATTCGTCATATGCATTCCATTTGCAATGCATTTCAGCAATAAAACAAATTAATCTTTTTCCGACAAAAACATTTTTTTGTCATAAATGTCTTAAAATGTGTTGTATTGAAGGCATTTCTTCATATTCATCATATGCATCCCATTTGCCATGCATTTCAGCAATAAAAACACATATTATTTTTTTTCCAACAAAACCATTTTTTTCTCATCAATGTCTCTAAAAGTCTAGTTTTCAATTTATCTCTTCATATTCATCATATGCGTCCCATTTGAATTGAATTTCAGCAATAAAAACACATATTAATTTTTTCCGACAAAAACATTTTTTTCTCATAATGTCTTAAAATGTGTTCTATTCAATGTATCCCCTCATATTCATCAAATGCATCCCATTTGCCATGCATTTAAGCAATAAAAAGACATATTAATTTTTTTCCAACAAAACCATTTTTTTCTCATCAATGTCTCTAAAAGTGTAGTCGTCAATTTATCTCTTCATATTCATCATATGCATCCCATTTGCAATGCATTTCAGCAATATAACAAATTAATCTTTTTCCGACAAAAACATTTTTTTGTCATAAATGTCTGAAAAGATGCTGTATTGAAGGCATTTCTTCATATTCATCATATGCATCCCATTTGCCTTGCATTTCAGCAATAAAAACACATATTAATTTTTTCCGACAAAAACATTTTTTTCTCCTAATGTCTTAAAATGTGTTGTATACAATTTATCTCTTCATATTCATCATATGCATCCAATTTGCCTTGCATTTCAGCAATAAAAACACAAATACATTTTTTCCGACAAAAATATTTCTTTCTCATAAATGTCTTCAAAAGTATAGTATTCAATTTTTTCTCAACATATTCATCATATGCATCCCATTTGCCTTGCATTTAAGCAATAAAAACACATATTAATTTTTTCCGACAAAAACATTTTTTTCTCATAATGTCTTAAAATCTGTTCTATTCAATGTATCCCCTCATATTCATCAAATGCATCCCATTTGCCATGCATTTAAGCAATAAAAACACATATTAATTTTTTTCCAACAAAACCATTTTTTTCTCATCAATGTCTCTAAAAGTGTAGTCGTCAATTTATCTCTTCATATTCATCATATGCATCCCATTTGCAATGCATTTCAGCAATAAAACAAATTAATCTTTTTCCGACAAAAACATTTTTTTCTCATAAATGTCTTAAAATGTGTTGTATTCAATTTATCTCTTCATATTCGTCATATGCATCCATTTGCCATGCGTTTCAGCAATAAAAACACATTAATTTTTTTCCAACCAAAACATTTTTTTATCATAAATGTCTTAAAATGTGTTGTATTCAATGTATCTCTTCATATTCATCATATGCATCCCATTTGCCATGTGTTTCAGCAAAAAAAACATTAATTCTTTTCTGACAAAAAAATATTTTTTTCTCATCAATTTCTCTAAAAGTGTAGTCTTCAATTTATCTCTTCATATTCATCATATGCATCCCATTTCCCATGCATTTCAGCAATAAAAACACGTATACATTTTTTTCTGACAGAAACATTTCTTTCTCAAAAATGTCTTAAAAGGTATAGTATTCAATTTATCTTTTCATATTGATCATATGCATCCCATTTGCCATGCATTTCAGCAATAAAAACACATAAATTTTTTCCCGACAAAAATAGTTTTTTCTCATTAATGTCTTTTAAAATGTAGTCTTCAATTTATCTCTTCATATTCATCATATGCATCCCATTTGCCATGCATTTCAGCAATAAAAACACTTTTTTTTTTTTCCAACAAAACCATTTTTTCTCATCAATGTCTCTAAAAGTGTAGTCTTCAATTTATCTCTTCATATCATCATATGCATCCCATTTGCCATGCATTTCAGCAATAAAAACACATTTACATTTTTTTCTGACAAAAACATTTCTTTCTCATAAATGTCTTAAAATGTGTTGTATTAAATAATTTCTTCATATTCGTCATATGCATCCCATTTTCCTTGCATTTCAGCAATAAAAACAAATTAATCTCTTTCCGACGAAAACATTTTTTTCTCATTAATGTCTAAAAATGTGTTTTTTCAATTTATTTCTTCATATTCATGATATGCATCCCATTTGCCATGCATTTCAGCAATAAAAACACATTAATTTTTTTCCAACCAAAACATTTTTTTATCATAAATGTCTTAAAATGTGTTGTATTCAATTTATCTCTTTATATTCATCATATGCATCCCATTTGCCATGCATTTCAGCAATAAAAACACATATTATTTTTTTTTCAACAAAACCATTTTTTTCTCATCAATGTCTCTAAAAGTGTAGTCTTCAATTTATCTCTTCATATTCATCATATGCGTCCCATTTGAATTGCATTTCAGCAATAAAAACACATATTAATTTTTTTCCAACAAAACCATTTTTTTCTCATCAATGTCTCTAAAAGTGTAGAATTCAATTTATCAGTTCATATTCATTATATGCATCCAATTTGCCATGCATTTCAGCAATAAAAACACATATTAATTTTTTTCCGACAAAAATATTTCTTTCTCATAAATGTCTTCAAAAGTATATTATTCAATTTATCTCTTCATATTCATCATATGCATCCATTTGCAATGCATTTCAGCAAAAAAAACATTAATTGTTTTCCGACAGAAATTTTTTTTTTTCCATAAATGTCTTAAAATGTGTTGTATTCAATGCATTTCTTCATATTCATTATATGCATCCAATATGCATCCATGCATTTCAGCAATAAAAACACATATTTATTTTTTCCGACAAAAATATTTCTTTCTTATAAATATCTTCAAAAGTATAGTATTCAATTTTTTCTCAACATATTCATCATATGCGTCCCATTTGCCTTGCATTTAAGCAATAAAAACACATATTTATTGTTTCCGACAAAAACATTTTTTTCTCATAATGTCTTAAAATGTGTTGTATTCAATTTATCTCTTCATATTCATCATATGCATTCCATTTGCAATGCATTTCAGCAATAAAACAAATTAATCTTTTTCTGACAAAAACATTTTTTTCTCATAAATGTCTTAAAATGTGTTGTATTGAAGGCATTTCTTCAGATTCATCATATGCATCCTATTTGCCATGCATTTCAGCAATAAAAACACATATAATTTTTTTTCCAACAAAACCATTTTTTTCTCATCAATGTCTCTAAAAGTCTAGTTTTCAATTAATCTCTTCATATTCATCATATGCGTCCCATTTGAATTGCATTTCAGCAATAAAAACACATATAAATTTTTTCCGACAAAAACATTTTTTTCTCATAATGTCTTAAAATGTGTTCTATTCAATGTATCCCCTCATATTCATCAAATGCATCCCATTTGCCATGCATTTAAGCAATAAAAACACATATTAATTTTTTTCCAACAAAACCATTTTTTTCTCATCAATGTCTCTAAAAGTGTAGTCTTCAATTTATCTCATCATATTCATCATATGCATCCCATTTGCCATGCATTTCAGCAATAAAAACACAAATTAATTTTTTTTCGACAAAAACACTTTTTTCTCATAATGTCTTAAAATGTGTTCTATTCAATTTATCTCTTCATATTCATCATATGCATCCCTTTTGCCATGCATTTCAGCAAAAAAAAACACATTAATTTTTTTCCGACAAAAACACTTTTTTCTCATTAATGTCTTTAAAAGTGTAGTCTTCAATTTATCTCTTCATATTCATCATATTCATCCCATTTGCAATGCATTTCAGCAATATAACAAATTAATCTCTTTCCAACGAAAACATTTTTGTTATCATAAATGTCTTAAAATGTGTTGTATTCAATTTATCTCTTCATATTCATCATATGCATTCCATTTGCAATGCATTTCAGTAATAAAACAAATTAATCTTTTTCTGACAAAAACATTTTTTTCTCATAAATGTCTTAAAATGTGTTGTATTGAAGGCATTTCTTCAGATTCATCATATGCATCCCATTTGCCATGCATTTCAGCAATAAAAACACATATTATTTTTTTTCCAACAAAACCATTTTTTTCTCATCAATGTCTCTAAAAGTCTAGTTTTCAATTAATCTCTTCATATGCATCATATGCGTCCCATTTGAATTGCATTTCAGCAATAAAAACACATATTAATTTTTTCCGACAAAAACATTTTTTTCTCATAATGTCTTAAAATGTGTTCTATTCAATGTATCCCCTCATATTCATCAAATGCATCCCATTTGCCATGCATTAAAGCAATAAAAACACATATTAATTTTTTTCCAACAAAACCATTTTTTTCTCATCAATGTCTCTAAAAGTGTAGTCTTCAATTTATCTCATCATATTCATCATATGCATCCCATTTGCCATGCATTTCAGCAATAAAAACACAAATTAATTTTTTTTCGACAAAAACACTTTTTTCTCATAAATGTCTTAAAATGTGTTTTTTCAATTTATCTCTTCATATTCATCATATGCATCCCTTTTGCCATGCATTTCAGCAAAAAAAAACACATTAATTTTTTTCCGACAAAAACACTTTTTTCTCATTAATGTCTTTAAAAATGTAGTCTTCAATTTATCTCTTCATATTCATCATATGCATCCCATTTGCCATGCATTTCAGCAATAAAAACACATAAAATTTTTTCCAACCAAAACATTTTTTTATCATAAATGTCTTAAAATGTGTTGTATTCAATGCATTTCTTCATATTCATTATATGCATCCAATTTTCCATGCATTTCAGCAATAAAAACACATATACATTTTTTCCGACAAAAATATTTCTTTCTCATAAATGTCTTCAAAAGTATAGTATTCAATTTTTTCTCAACATATTCATCATATGCATCCCATTTGCCTTGCATTTAAGCAATAAAAACACATATTAATATTTTCCGACAAAAACGTTTTTTTCTCATAATGTCTTACAATGTGTTCTATAATGTATCTCTTCATATACATCATATGCATCCAATTTGCCATGCATTTCAGCAATAAAAACACATTAATTTTTTTCCAACCAAAACATTTTTTTTATCATAAATGTCTTAAAATGTGTTGTATTCAATTAATCTCTTTATATTTATCCTATGCATCCCATTTGCCATGCATTTCAGAAATAAAAACACATATTAATTTTTTCCGACAAAAACATTTTTTTCTCATAATGTCTTAAAATGTGTTGTATTAAATCATTTCTTCATATTCGTCATATGCATCCCATTTGCCTTGCATTTCAGCAATAAAAACACATATTATTTTTTTTCCAACAAAACCATTTTTTTCTCATCAATGTCTCTAAAAGTGTAGAATTCAATTTATCTGTTCATATTCATTATATGCATCCAATTTGCCATGCATTTCAGCAATAAAAACACATATTAATTTTTTTCTGACAAAAATATTTCTTTCTCATGAATGTCTTCAAAACTATATTATTAAATTTATCTCTTCATATCCATCATATGCATCCAATTTGCAATGCATTTCAGCAAAAAAAACATTAATTGTTTTCCGACAAAAATTTTTTTTTTTCCATAAATGTCTTAAAATGTGTTGTATTCAATGCATTTCTTCATATTCATTATATGCATCCAATTTTCCATGCATTTCAGCAATAAAAACACATATACATTTTTTCCGACAAAAATATTTCTTTCTCATAAATGTCTTCAAAAGTATAGTATTCAATTTTTTCTCAACATATTCATCATATGCATCCCATTTGCCTTGCATTTAAGCAATAAAAACACATATTAATATTTTCCGACAAAAACGTTTTTTTCTCATAATGTCTTACAATGTGTTCTATTCAATGTATCTCTTCATATACATCATATGCATCCAATTTGCCATGCATTTCAGCAATAAAAACACATTAATTTTTTTCCAACCAAAACATTTTTTTTATCATAAATGTCTTAAAATGTGTTGTATTCAATTAATCTCTTTATATTTATCCTATGCATCCCATTTGCCATGCATTTCAGAAATAAAAACACATATTAATTTTTTCCGACAAAAACATTTTTTTCTCATAATGTCTTAAAATGTGTTGTATTAAATCATTTCTTCATATTCGTCATATGCATCCCATTTGCCTTGCATTTCAGCAATAAAAACACATATTATTTTTTTTCCAACAAAACCATTTTTTTCTCATCAATGTCTCTAAAGGTCTAGTTTTCAATTTATCTCTTCATATTCATCATATGCGTCCCATTTGAATTGCATTTCAGCAATAAAAACACATATTAATATTTTCCGACAAAAACGTTTTTTTCTCATAATGTCTTACAATGTGTTCTATTCAATGTATCTCTTCATATACATCATATGCATCCAATTTGCCATGCATTTCAGCAATAAAAACACATTAATTTTTTTCCAACCAAAACATTTTTTTTATCATAAATGTCTTAAAATGTGTTGTATTCAATTAATCTCTTTATATTTATCCTATGCATCCCATTTGCCATGCATTTCAGAAATAAAAACACATATTAATTTTTTCCGACAAAAACATTTTTTTCTCATAATGTCTTAAAATGTGTTGTATTAAATCATTTCTTCATATTCGTCATATGCATCCCATTTGCCTTGCATTTCAGCAATAAAAACACATATTATTTTTTTTCCAACAAAACCATTTTTTTCTCATCAATGTCTCTAAAGGTCTAGTTTTCAATTTATCTCTTCATATTCATCATATGCGTCCCATTTGAATTGCATTTCAGCAATAAAAACACATATTAATTTTTTTCTGACAAAAATATTTCTTTCTCATGAATGTCTTCAAAAGTATATTATTCAATTTATCTCTTCATATTCATCATATGCATCCCATTTGCCATGCATTTCAGCAATAAAAACACATATTATTTTTTTTCCAACAAAACCATTTTTTTCTCATCAATGTCTCTAAAGGTCTAGTTTTCAATTTATCTCTTCATATTCATCATATGCGTCCCATTTGAATTGCATTTCAGCAATAAAAACACATATTAATTTTTTTCCAACAAAACCATTTTTTTCTCATCAATGTCTCTAAAAGTGTAGAATTCAATTTATCTGTTCATATTCATTATATGCATCCAATTTGCCATGAATTTCAGCAATAAAAACACATATTAATTTTTTTCTGACAAAAATATTTCTTTCTCATGAATGTCTTCAAAACTATATTATTAAATTTATCTCTTCATATCCATCATATGCATCCAATTTGCAATGCATTTCAGCAAAAAAAACATTAATTGTTTTCCGACAAAAATTTTTTTTTTTCCATAAATGTCTTAAAATGTGTTGTATTCAATGCATTTCTTCATATTCATTATATGCATCCAATTTGCCATGCATTTCAGCAATAAAAACACATATACATTTTTTCTGACAAAAATATTTCTTTCTCATAAATGTCTTCAAAAGTATAGTATTCAATTTTTTCTCAACATATTCATCATATGCATCCCATTTGCCTTGCATTTAAGCAATAAAAACACATATTTATTTTTTCCGACAAAAACATTTTTTTCTCATGTCTTAAAATGTGTTGTATTCAATTTATCTCTTCATATTCATCATATGCGTCCCATTTAAATTGCATTCAGCAATAAAAACACATATTAATTTTTTCCGACAAAAACATTTTTTTCTCATAATGTCTTAAAATGTGTTCTATTCAATGTATCCCCTCATATTCATCAAATGCATCCCATTTGCCATGCATTTAAGCAATAAAAACACATATTATTTTTTTTCCAACAAAACCATTTTTTTCTCATCAATGTCTCTAAAGGTCTAGTTTTCAATTTATCTCTTCATATTCATCATATGCGTCCCATTTGAATTGCATTTCAGCAATAAAAACACATTAATTTTTTTCCAACCAGAACATTTTTTTTATCATAAATGTCTTAAAATGTGTTGTATTCAATTTATCTCTTTATATTTATCCTATGCATCCCATTTGCCATGCATTTCAGCAATAAAAACACATATTATTTTTTTTCCAACAAAACCATTTTTTTCTCATCAATGTCTCTAAAAGTGTAGTCTTCAATTTATCTCTTCATATTCTTAATATGCATCCCATTTGCCTTGCATTTCAGCAATAAAAACACATTTACATTTTTTTCCGACAAAAACATTTCTTTCTCATAAATGTCTTAAAATGTGTTGTATTAAATCATTTCATCATATTCGTCATATGCATCCCATTTGCCTTGCATTTCAGCAATAAAAACAAATTAATCTCTTTCCGACAAAAACATTTTTTTCTCATTAATGTCTTAAAATGTGTTGTATTCAATTTATCTCTTCATATTCATCATATGCATTCCATTTGCCATGCGTTTCAACAAAAAAAACATTAATTCTTTTCGGACAAAAACATTTTTTTCTCATCAATTTCTCTAAAAGTGTAGTCTTCAATTTATCTCTTCATATTCATCATATGCATCCCATTTGCCATGCATTTCAGCAATAAAAACACAAATTAATTTTTTTCCGACAAAAACACTTTTTTCTCATGAATGTCTTAAAATGTGTTTTTTCAATTTATCTCTTCATATTCATCATATGCATCCCTTTTGCCATGCATTTCAGCAAAAAAAAACACATTAATTTTTTTCCGACAAAAACACTTTTTTCTCATTAATGTCTTTAAAAATGTAGTCTTCAATTTATCTTTTCATATTCATCATATGCATCCCATTTGCCATGCATTTCAGCAATAAAAACAAATATTTTTTTTTTTCCAACAAAACCATTTTTTTCTCATCAATGTCTCTAAAAGTGTAGTCTTCAATTTATCTCTTCATATTCATCATATGCATCCCATTTGACTTGCATTTCAGTAATAAAAACACATTTACATTTTTTTCCGACGAAAACATTTTTTTCTCATAAATGTCTTAAAATGTGTTGTATTCAATTTATCTCTTCATATTCATCATATGCATCCCATTTGCCATGCGTTTCAGCAAAAAAAACATTAATTCTTTTCCGACAAAAACATTTTTTTCTCATCAATTTCTCTAAAAGTGTAGTCTTCAATTTATCTCTTCATATTCATCATATGCATCCCTTTTGCCATGCATTTCAGCAAAAAAAAACACATTCATTTTTTTCCGACAAAAACAATTTTTTCCCATTGTCTTTAAAAATGTAGTCTTCAATTTATCTCTTCATATTCATCATATGCATCCCATTTGCCATGCATTTCAGCAATAAAAACACTTTTTTTTTTCAACAAAACCTTTTTCTTTCTCAAAAATGTATTAAAAAGTATAGTATTCAATTTATCTCTTCATATCATCATAGGCATCCCATTTGCCATGCATTTCAGCAATAAAAACACATTAATTTTTTTCCGACAAAAACACTTTTTTCTCATGAATATCTTATAATGTGTTCTATTCAATGCATTTCTTCATATTCATCATATGCATCCCTTTTGCCATGCATTTCAGCAAAAAAAAACATATTTAAATTTTTTTCAGACAAAAATTTTTTTTCTCATTAATGTCTTTAAAAATCTAGTCTTCAATTTATATCTTCATATTCATCATATGCATCCCATTTGCCATTCGTTTCAGCAAAAAAAACATTAATTCTTTTCCGACAAAAACATTTTTTTCTCATCAATGTCTCTAAAAGTGTAGTCTTCAATTTATCTCTTCATATTCATCATATGCATCCCATTTGCCATGCATTTCAGCAATAAAAACACATTAATTTTTTTCCGACAAAAACAGTTTTTTCTCATAAATGTCTGAAAATGTGTTGTATTCAATTTATCTCTTCATATTTATCATATGCATCCCATTTGCCATGCATTTCAGCAAAAAAAACACATATTAATTTTTTTCTGACAAAAACATTTCTTTCTGAAAAATGTCTTAAAAAGTATAGTATTCAATTTATCTTTTCATATTCATCATATGCATCCCATTTGCCAGGCATTTCAGCAATAAAAACACATATTAATTTTTTTCCAACAAAACCATTTTTTTCTCATCAATGTGTCGAAAAGTGTAGTCTTCAATTTATCTCTTCATATTCATCATATGCATCCCATTTGCCATGCTTTTCAGCAATAAAAACACATTTAAATTTTTTCAGACAAAAACATTTCTCAAAAATGTCTTAAAAAGTATAGTATTCAATTTATCTCTTCATATCATCATATGCATCCCATTTGCCTTGCATTTCAGCAATAAAAACACATTTACATTTTTTTTTGACAAAAACATTTCTTTCTCATAAATGTCTTAAAATGTGTTGTATTAAATCATTTCTTCATATTCGTCATATGCATCCCATTTGCCATGCATTTCAGCAATAAGAACACATTTACATTTTTTTCCAACGAAAACACTTTTTTCTCATAAATGTCTTAAAATGTGTTCTATTCAATGTATCCCTTCATATTCATCAAATTCATCCCATTTGCCATGCATTTCAGCAATAAAAACACATATACATTTTTTTCCAACAAAACCATTTTTTTCTCATCAATGTCTCTAAAAGTGTAGTCTTCAATTTATCTCTTCATATTCATCATATGCATCCCATTTGCCTTGCATTTCAGCAATAAAAACACATATACATTTTTTTTTGACAAAAACATTTCTTTCTCAAAAATGTCTTAAAAAGTATAGTATTCAATTTATCTCTTCACATTCATCATATGCATCCCTTTTGCCATGCATTTCAGCAAAAAAAACACATATTAATTGTTTTCCGACAAAAACACTTTTTTTCTCATTAATGTCTTTAAAAATACAGTCTTCAATTTATCTCTTCATATTCATCATATGCATCCCATTTGCCATGCATTTCAGCAATAAAAACACATTAATTTTTTTCCGACAAAAACACTTTTTTCTCATAAATGTCTTAAAATGTGTTTTTTCAATTTATCTCTTCATATTCATCATATGCATCCCTTTTGCCATGCATTTCAGCAAAAAGAAAAACATTAATTTTTTTCCGACAAAAACTTTTTTTCTCATTAATGTCTCTAAAAGTCTAGTCTTCAATTTATCTCTTCATATTCATCATATGTATCCCATTTGCCATGCATTTCAGCAATAAAAACACATTAAGCTTTTTCCGACAAAAACATTTCATTCTCAAAAATGTCTCTAAAAGTGTAGTCTTCAATTTATCTCTTCATATTCATCATATGCATCCCATTTGCCATGCATTTCAGCAATAAAAACACATTAATTCTTTTCCGACAAAAACATTTCTTTCTCATAAATGTCTTAAAATGTGTTGTATTAAATCATTTCTACATATCCGTCATATGCATCCCATTTGCCATGCATTTCAGCAAAAAAAATATTAATTGTTTTCCGACAAAAACATTTTTTTTCTCATCAATGTCTCTAAAAGTGTAGTCTTCAATTTATCTCTTCATATTCATCATATGCATCCCATTTGCCATGCATTTCAGCAATAAAAACACATTAATTTTTTTCCGACAAAAACACTTTTTTCTCATAAATGTCTTAAAATGTGTTTTTTCAATTTATCTCTTCATATTCATCATATGCATCCCTTTTGCCATGCATTTCAGCAAAAAAAAACACATTAATTTTTTTCCAACAAAAACTTTTTTTCTCAAAAATGTCTTAAAAAGTATAGTCTTCGATTTATCTCTTCATATCATCGTAGGCATCCCATTTGCCATGCATTTCAGCAATAAAAACACATATAAATTTTTTTCCAACGAAAACACTTATTTCTCAAAAATGTCTTAAAATGTGTTGTATTCAATTTATCTCTTCATATTTATCATATGCATCCCATTTGCCATGCATTTCAGCAAAAAAAACACATATAAATTTTTTTCCAACAAAAGCATTTTTTTCTCATCAATGTCTCTACAAGTCTAGTCTTCAATTTATCTCTTCATATTCATCATATGCATCCCTTTTGCCATGCATTTCAGCAAAAAAAAACACATTAATTTTTTTCCAACAAAAACTTTTTTTCTCAAAAATGTCTTAAAAAGTATAGTCTTCGATTTATCTCTTCATATCATCGTAGGCATCCCATTTGCCATGCATTTCAGCAATAAAAACACATATAAATTTTTTTCCAACGAAAACACTTATTTCTCAAAAATGTCTTAAAATGTGTTGTATTCAATTTATCTCTTCATATTTATCATATGCATCCCATTTGCCATGCATTTCAGCAAAAAAAACACATATAAATTTTTTTCCAACAAAAGCATTTTTTTCTCATCAATGTCTCTACAAGTCTAGTCTTCAATTTATCTCTTCATATTCATCATATGCATCCCATTTGCCATGCATTTCAGCAATAAAAACACATTAAGTTTGTTCCGACAAAAACATTTTTTTCTCATCAATGTCTCTAAAAGTGTAGTCTTCAATTTATCTCTTCATATTCATCATATGCATCCCCTTTGCCATGCATTTCAGCAATAAAAACACATTAAGTTTGTTCCGACAAAAAAATGTATTTCTCAAAAATGTCTCTAAAAGTGTAGTCTTCAATTTATCTCTTCATATTCATCATATGCATCCCATTTGCCATGCATTTCAGCAATAAAAACACATATTAATTTTTTTCCAACAAAACCATTTTTTTCTCAAAAATGTCTTAAAAAGTATAGTCTTCAATTTAAATCTTCATATCATCGTAGGCATCCCATTTGCCATGCATTTCAGCAATAAAAACACATTAAGTTTGTTCCGATAAAAAAATGTATTTCTCAAAAATGTCTCTAAAAGTGTAGTCTTCAATTTATCTCTTCATATTCATCATATGCATCCCATTTGCCATGCTTTTCAGCAATAAAAACACATTAAAATTTTTTCAGACAAAAACATTTCTAAAAAATGTCTTAAAAAGTATAGTATTCAATTTATCACTTCATATCATCGTAGGCATCCCATTTGCCATGCATTTCAGCAATAAAAACACATATTAATTTTTTTCCAACGAAAACACTTATTTCTCATAAATGTCTTAAAATGTGTTCTATTCAATGTATCCCTTCATATTCATCAAATGCATCCCATTTGCCATGCATTTCAGCAATAAAAACACATATAATTTTTTTTCCAACAAAACCATTTTTTTCTCATCAAAGTGTCTAAAAGTGTAGTCTTCAATTTATCTCTTCATATTCATCATATGCATCCAATTTGCCATGCATTTCAGCAATAAAAACACTTTAATTATTTTCCGACAAAAACATTTCTTTCTCAAAAATGTCTTAAAATGTATTGTATTCAATGTATCTCTTCATATTTATCATATGCATCCCATTTGCCATGCATTTCAGCAAAAAAAAACACATATTCATTTTTTTCCAACAAAACCATTTTTTTCTCATCAATGTCTCTAAAAGTCAAGTCTTCAATTTATCTCTTCATATTCATCATATGCTTCCCATTTGCCATGCATTTCAGCAATAAAAACACATTTACATTTTTTTCCGACAAAAACATTTCTTTCTCATGAATGTCTTAAAATGTGTTGTATTAAATCATTTCTTCATATTCGTCATATGCATCCCATTTGCCATGCATTTCAGCAATAAGAACACATTTAAATTTTTTTCCAACGAAAACACTTTTTTCTCATAAATGTCTTAAAATGTGTTCTTTTCAATGTATCCCTTCATATTCATCAAATGCATTCCATTTGCCATGCATTTCAGCAATAAAAACACATATACATTTTTTTCCAACAAAACCATTTTTTTCTCATCAATGTCTCTAAAAGTGTAGTCTTCAATTTATCTCTTCATATTCATCATATGCATCCCATTTGCCTTGCATTTCAGCAATAAAAACACATATACATTTTTTTCTGACAAAAACATTTCTTTCTCAAAAATGTCTTAAAAAGTATAGTATTCAATTTATCTCTTCACATTCATCATATGCATCCTTTTTGCTATGCATTTCAGCAATAAAAACACATATTAATTTTTTTCCAACAAAACCATTTTTTTCTCATCAATGTCTCAAAAAGTATAGTATTCAATTTATCTCTTCATTTTTATCATATGCATCCCATTTGCCATGCATTTCAGCAATAAAAAAACATATTAATTTTTTTCCGACAAAAACACTTTTTTCTCATAAACGTCTTAAAATGTGTTTTTTCAATTTATCTCTTCATATTCATCATATGCATCCCTTTGCCATGCATTTCAGCAAAAAAAAACACATTAATTTTTTTCCGCCAAAAACACTTTTTTCTCATTAATGTCTTTAAAAATGTAGTCTTCAATTCATCTCTTCATATTCATCATATGCATCCCATTTGCCATGCATTTCAGCAATAAAAACACATATTAATTTTTTTCCGACAAAAACTTTTTTTTCTCATAAATGTCTTAAAATGTGTTGTATTCAATTTATCTCTTCATATTCATCATATGCATCCCATTTGCCATGCATTTCAGCAATAAAAACACATTAATTATTTTGCGACAAAAACATTTCTTTCTCAAAAATAACTTAAAAAGTATAGTATTCAATTTATCTCTTCATATCATCATAGGCATCCCATTTGCCTTGCATTTCAGCAATAAAAACACATTTACATTTTTTTCCGACAAAAACATTTCTTTCTCATAAATGTCTTAAAATGTGTTGTATTAAATCATTTCTACATATCCGTCATATGCATCCCATTTGCAATGCATTTCAGCAATAAAAACATGTACACATTTTTTTCTGACAAAAACATTTCTTTCTGAAAAATGTCTTAAAAAGTATAGTATTCAATTTATCTCTTCATATTCATCATATGCATCCCATTTGCCATGCATTTCAGCAATAAAAACACATATTAATTTTTTTCCAACGAAAACACTTTTTTCTCATAAATGTCTTAAAATGTGTTCTATTCAATGTATCCCTTCATATTCATCAAATGCATCCCATTTGCCATGCATTTCAGCAATAAAAACATATTTACATTTTTTTCCAACAAAACCATTTTTTTCTCATCAATGTCTCGAAAAGTGTAGTCTTCAATTTATCTCTTCATATTCATCATATGCATCCCATTTGCAATGCATTTCAGCAATAAAAACATGTACACATTTTTTTCTGACAAAAACATTTCTTTCTGAAAAATGTCTTAAAAAGTATAGTATTCAATTTATCTTTTCATATTGATCATATGCATCCCATTTGCCATGCATTTCAGCAATAAAAACACATATTAATTTTTTTCGACAAAAACATTTTTTCCTCATTAATGTCTTAAAATGTGTTGTATTCAATGCATTTCTTCATATTCATCATATGCATCCCATTTGCCATGCATTTCAGCAATACAAACACATATTAATTTTTTCCCGACGAAAACGTTTTTTTCTCACAAATGTCTTAAAATGTGTTGTATTAAATAATTTCTTCCTATTCATCATATGCATCCGATTTGCCCTGCATTTCAGCAATAAGAACACATTTTAATTTTTTTCCAACAAAAACATTTTTTTCTCATAAATGTCTTAAAATGTGTTGTATTCAATTTATCTCTTCATATTCATCATATGCATCCCATTTGCAATGCATTTCAGCAATAAAACAAATTAATCTTTTTCTGACAAAAACATTTTTTCCTCATTAATGTCTTAAAATGTGTTGTATTCAATGCATTTCTTCATATTCATCATATGCATCCCATTTGCCATGCATTTCAGCAATAAAACACATATTAATTTTTTCCCGACGAAAACATTTTTTCCTCATTAATGTCTTAAAATGTGTTGTATTCAATGCATTTCTTCATATTCATCATATGCATCCCATTTGCCATGCATTTCAGCAATAAAACACATATTAATTTTTTCCCGACGAAAACGTTTTTTTCTCAGACATGTCTTAAAATGTGTTGTATTCAATGCATTTCTTCATATTCATTATATGCATCCAATTTGCCATGTATTTCAGCAATAAAAACACATTAATTATTTTCCGACAAAAATATTTTTTTCTCATCAATGTCTCGAAAAGTGTAGTCTTCAATTTATCTCTTCATATTCATCATATGCATCCCATTTGCAATGCATTTCAGCAATAAAAACATGTACACATTTTTTTCTGACAAAAACATTTCTTTCTGAAAAATGTCTTAAAAAGTATAGTATTCAATTTATCTTTTCATATTGATCATATGCATCCCATTTGCCATGCATTTCAGCAATAAAAACACATATTAATTTTTTTCGACAAAAACATTTTTTCCTCATTAATGTCTTAAAATGTGTTGTATTCAATGCATTTCTTCATATTCATCATATGCATCCCATTTGCCATGCATTTCAGCAATACAAACACATATTAATTTTTTCCCGACGAAAACGTTTTTTTCTCACAAATGTCTTAAAATGTGTTGTATTAAATAATTTCTTCCTATTCATCATATGCATCCGATTTGCCCTGCATTTCAGCAATAAGAACACATTTTAATTTTTTTCCAACAAAAACATTTTTTTCTCATAAATGTCTTAAAATGTGTTGTATTCAATTTATCTCTTCATATTCATCATATGCATCCCATTTGCAATGCATTTCAGCAATAAAACAAATTAATCTTTTTCTGACAAAAACATTTTTTCCTCATTAATGTCTTAAAATGTGTTGTATTCAATGCATTTCTTCATATTCATCATATGCATCCCATTTGCCATGCATTTCAGCAATAAAACACATATTAATTTTTTCCCGACGAAAACATTTTTTCCTCATTAATGTCTTAAAATGTGTTGTATTCAATGCATTTCTTCATATTCATCATATGCATCCCATTTGCCATGCATTTCAGCAATAAAACACATATTAATTTTTTCCCGACGAAAACGTTTTTTTCTCAGACATGTCTTAAAATGTGTTGTATTCAATGCATTTCTTCATATTCATTATATGCATCCAATTTGCCATGTATTTCAGCAATAAAAACACATTAATTATTTTCCGACAAAAATATTTCTTTCTCATAAATGTCTTCAAAAGGATATTATTCAATTTATCTCTTCATATTCATCATATGCATCCAATTTGCAATGTATTTCAGCAATAAAAACACATATTAATTTTTTCCCACAAAAACATTTTTTTCTCATAATGTCTTAAAATGTGTTGTATTCAATTTATCTCTTCATATTCATCATGTGCATCCAATTTGCCATGCATTTCAGCAATAAAAACACATATTAATTTTTTTCCGAAAAAAACATTTTTTTCTCATAAATGTCTTAAAATGTGTTGTATTCAATTTATCTCTTCATATTCATCATATGCATCCCATTTGCCATGCATTTCAGCAATAAAAACACATATTAATTTTTTTCCAACGAAAACACTTTTTTCTCATAAATGTCTTAAAATGTGTTCTACTCAATGTATCCCTTCATATTCATCAAATGCATCCCATTTGCCATGCATTTCAGCAATAAAAACATATTTACATTTTTTTCCAACAAAACCATTTTTTTCTCATCAATGTCTCGAAAAGTGTAGTCTTCAATTTATCTCTTCATATTCATCATATGCATCCCATTTGCAATGCATTTCAGCAATAAAAACATGTACACATTTTTTTCTGACAAAAACATTTCTTTCTGAAAAATGTCTTAAAAAGTATAGTATTCAATTTATCTTTTCATATTGATCATGTGCATCCAATTTGCCATGCATTTCAGCAATAAAAACACATATTAATTTTTTTCCGAAAAAAACATTTTTTTCTCATAAATGTCTTAAAATGTGTTGTATTCAATTTATCTCTTCATATTCATCATATGCATCCCATTTGCCATGCATTTCAGCAATAAAAACACATATTAATTTTTTTCCAACGAAAACACTTTTTTCTCATAAATGTCTTAAAATGTGTTCTACTCAATGTATCCCTTCATATTCATCAAATGCATCCCATTTGCCATGCATTTCAGCAATAAAAACATATTTACATTTTTTTCCAACAAAACCATTTTTTTCTCATCAATGTCTCGAAAAGTGTAGTCTTCAATTTATCTCTTCATATTCATCATATGCATCCCATTTGCAATGCATTTCAGCAATAAAAACATGTACACATTTTTTTCTGACAAAAACATTTCTTTCTGAAAAATGTCTTAAAAAGTATAGTATTCAATTTATCTTTTCATATTGATCATATGCATCCCATTTGCCATGCATTTCAGCAATAAAAACACATATTAATTTTTTTCGACAAAAACATTTTTTCCTCATTAATGTCTTAAAATGTGTTGTATTCAATGCATTTCTTCATATTCATCATATGCATCCCATTTGCCATGCATTTCAGCAATACAAACACATATTAATTTTTTCCCGACGAAAACGTTTTTTTCTCACAAATGTCTTAAAATGTGTTGTATTAAATAATTTCTTCCTATTCATCATATGCATCCCATTTGCAATGCATTTCAGCAATAAAACAAATTAATCTTTTTCTGACAAAAACATTTTTTCCTCATTAATGTCTTAAAATGTGTTGTATTCAATGCATTTCTTCATATTCATCATATGCATCCCATTTGCCATGCATTTCAGCAATAAAACACATATTAATTTTTTCCCGACGAAAACATTTTTTCCTCATTAATGTCTTAAAATGTGTTGTATTCAATGCATTTCTTCATATTCATCATATGCATCCCATTTGCCATGCATTTCAGCAATAAAACACATATTAATTTTTTCCCGACGAAAACGTTTTTTTCTCAGACATGTCTTAAAATGTGTTGTATTCAATGCATTTCTTCATATTCATTATATGCATCCAATTTGCCATGTATTTCAGCAATAAAAACACATATTAATTTTTTTCCGACAAAAATATTTCTTTCTCATAAATGTCTTCAAAAGTATATTATTCAATTTATCTCTTCATATTCATCATATGCATCCAATTTGCAATGTATTTCAGCAATAAAAACACATATTAATTTTTTCCCACAAAAACATTTTTTTCTCATAATGTCTTAAAATGTGTTGTATTCAATTTATCTCTTCATATTCATCATGTGCATCCAATTTGCCATGCATTTCAGCAATAAAAACACATATTAATTTTTTTCCGACAAAAACATTTTTTTCTCATAAATGTCTTAAAATGTGTTGTATTCAATTTATCTCTTCATATTCATCATATGCATCCCATTTGCCATGCATTTCAGCAATAAAAACACATATTAATTTTTTTCCAACGAAAACACTTTTTTCTCATAAATGTCTTAAAATGTGTTCTATTCAATGTATCCCTTCATATTCATCAAATGCATCCCATTTGCCATGCATTTCAGCAATAAAAACATATTTACATTTTTTTCCAACAAAACCATTTTTTTCTCATCAATGTCTCGAAAAGTGTAGTCTTCAATTTATCTCTTCATATTCATCATATGCATCCCATTTGCAATGCATTTCAGCAATAAAAACATGTACACATTTTTTTCTGACAAAAACATTTCTTTCTGAAAAATGTCTTAAAAAGTATAGTATTCAATTTATCTTTTCATATTGATCATATGCATCCCATTTGCCATGCATTTCAGCAATAAAAACACATATTAATTTTTTTCGACAAAAACATTTTTTCCTCATTAATGTCTTAAAATGTGTTGTATTCAATGCATTTCTTCATATTCATCATATGCATCCCATTTGCCATGCATTTCAGCAATACAAACACATATTAATTTTTTCCCGACGAAAACGTTTTTTTCTCACAAATGTCTTAAAATGTGTTGTATTAAATAATTTCTTCCTATTCATCATATGCATCCGATTTGCCCTGCATTTCAGCAATAAGAACACATTTTAATTTTTTTCCAACAAAAACATTTTTTTCTCATAAATGTCTTAAAATGTGTTGTATTCAATTTATCTCTTCATATTCATCATATGCATCCCATTTGCAATGCATTTCAGCAATAAAACAAATTAATCTTTTTCTGACAAAAACATTTTTTCCTCATTAATGTCTTAAAATGTGTTGTATTCAATGCATTTCTTCATATTCATCATATGCATCCCATTTGCCATGCATTTCAGCAATAAAACACATATTAATTTTTTCCCGACGAAAACATTTTTTCCTCATTAATGTCTTAAAATGTGTTGTATTCAATGCATTTCTTCATATTCATCATATGCATCCCATTTGCCATGCATTTCAGCAATAAAACACATATTAATTTTTTCCCGACGAAAACGTTTTTTTCTCAGACATGTCTTAAAATGTGTTGTATTCAATGCATTTCTTCATATTCATTATATGCATCCAATTTGCCATGTATTTCAGCAATAAAAACACATTTTAATTTTTTTCCGACAAAAATATTTCTTTCTCATAAATGTCTTCAAAAGTATATTATTCAATTTATCTCTTCATATTCATCATATGCATCCAATTTGCAATGTATTTCAGCAATAAAAACACATATTAATTTTTTCCCACAAAAACATTTTTTTCTCATAATGTCTTAAAATGTGTTGTATTCAATTTATCTCTTCATATTCATCATGTGCATCCAATTTGCCATGCATTTCAGCAATAAAAACACATATTAATTTTTTTCCGACAAAAACATTTTTTTCTCATAAATGTCTTAAAATGTGTTGTATTCAATTTATCTCTTCATATTCATCATATGCATCCCATTTGCCATGCATTTCAGCAATAAAAACACATATTAATTTTTTTCCAACGAAAACACTTTTTTCTCATAAATGTCTTAAAATGTGTTCTATTCAATGTATCCCTTCATATTCATCAAATGCATTCCATTTGCCATGCATTTCAGCAATAAAAACATATTTACATTTTTTTCCAACAAAACCATTTTTTTCTCATCAATGTCTCGAAAAGTGTAGTCTTCAATTTATCTCTTCATATTCATCATATGCATCCCATTTGCAATGCATTTCAGCAATAAAAACATGTACACATTTTTTTCTGACAAAAACATTTCTTTCTGAAAAATGTCTTAAAAAGTATAGTATTCAATTTATCTTTTCATATTGATCATATGCATCCCATTTGCCATGCATTTCAGCAATAAAAACACATATTAATTTTTTTCGACAAAAACATTTTTTCCTCATTAATGTCTTAAAATGTGTTGTATTCAATGCATTTCTTCATATTCATCATATGCATCCCATTTGCCATGCATTTCAGCAATACAAACACATATTAATTTTTTCCCGACGAAAACGTTTTTTTCTCACAAATGTCTTAAAATGTGTTGTATTAAATAATTTCTTCCTATTCATCATATGCATCCGATTTGCCCTGCATTTCAGCAATAAGAACACATTTTAATTTTTTTCCAACAAAAACATTTTTTTCTCATAAATGTCTTAAAATGTGTTGTATTCAATTTATCTCTTCATATTCATCATATGCATCCCATTTGCAATGCATTACAGCAATAAAACAAATTAATCTTTTTCTGACAAAAACATTTTTTTCTCATTAATGTCTTAAAATGTGTTGTATTCAATGCATTTCTTCAAATTCATCACAAGCATCCCATTTGCCATGCATTTCAGCAATAAAAACACATCTTAATTTTTTTCCGACAAAAACATTTTTTTCTCTTAAATGTGTTGTATTCAATTCATTTCTTCATATTCATCATATGCATCCCATTTGCCATACATTTCAGCAATAAAAACACATATTATTTTTTTTCTCATAAAAACATTTTATTCTCATAAATGTCTTCAAATGTGTTGTATTCAATTCATTTCCATTTATTTAAGAATGAATTGCATACAAGACATTTAAAGACATTTACCAGACACTAATGTTTTTGCAGGAAATCTGAAAATACATAATACTTTCGTCTGATGTCCAAAATGGAGAAAAATGGTCAAAAATATGGATATGTGTTTTTATTGCTGAAATGCATGGCAAATGGGATACATATGATGAATATGAAGAAATAACATCAATCATCAAAAAAAGTTTTTGCAGGAAACCTGAAAAAAAAATCAGACTATATGGTAAATCAAATTCATAATAAATACACCCATGTTGAAATGAATGAAAACTAATGCATTTTAAAACATTCATGGTGATAAATGTATTTCAGTGGAAAATGAAATAATAAATAAGACTATAGTCTGGACTATAGACTCAAACTCAAAATCATTTTCGGACTGAAAAAGATAGTCAATCATGTTTTTAACACAACCATGTTGAAATAAATGAAAATTAATGCATTTTAAAACATCCATGATGAATCAGACTGGCATAAGGGCTGCTGAGTTGAAGACTGGGAAATGTATCAAACTATTTGATGCAAATGCATCGTAAATCATTTTCATTTAATAGCCTTCTAAAAAAAAAAGCAAGAAGAAACTTATGTGGAAAAATGTGTTTCATTGGGAAATAGCAACGTAGCTAAGACTAGTCTTTTCTAAAAAAAAGTGTATTAATTTCATCATTTATTATTTCATTGACTGTATATGTTTGTTGGTTGGATCTGTTTTTGATTTTAGGATTGGTGAAATGGATGTTCAAGGAAAAGGTTTTAAACTTGAGAATAATGTTCTAAGTATATGGTGCATTTTGGGTATTTATCAAACTGCCACAAATGGGACAGCATAGTATTTTATGTACATTGTAAATAGTGAAGACCAACTGTGTTGCTTTTGAGAAGTATTACTTCTTACTGTGCAAGTACAGTAAATTGGTGTTTTATTGTATTTGAAGCTTTGAGTGCATTATTTCTTCTGTTTATGTATTAAAGCAAATGGTTTTGCTCTTCAAATACTTGTGTATTTGGAAATAATACAGAGACTTGGTAACACATTCATTTGTTTGAATAAAGGCAGTCAATCTACTTTTGGTTGCACAGTGAATGTCAGGTAAGGGAACCATCCATAATGTATGCAGAGTATATAGTCACATAACCATGCATGTGATTGTTATATTTGACGTATATACCAATGAGTCAAGTCCTTTGAAATATCTTTTCAGCTGATGATGTTGGAAATGTTCAGAATTTGTTTTCATTTTGTGTTGTTTATTGTAATTGATGAGGGAACAAAGTACTATGAGCTCACTGTGCATTAATATTCAGAATACTTTAGAAAACTCTGAATAGGAAACATGTATAAACCATTTAGATCTATGATGTTCATTTAATCAATGCATTTTGGGTATTTATCACACAACCATGACTGGGACAATATGGTATTTTATGTATATACAAAGAAGTTAGATCCACCAGAATGCCTATGCAATTGAAAGCACACAGGTGATATTTTGGGTCGTTCCATATTCTGTGTTTTTGTGAACGTTTTTTGAATCACTTTTTTGAAAATTTGTTCTTCATTTATTTTGATGTCTTTGTTCCTTATGGTTTCAGTGTGTGTTTAAAAAATTTGTTTGTGTTATTGAGTGTGTTTTAAAAAAGGAAAAATATTTAAAATTGTTAAGAAATTTTAAAAAACCAATAAAACTACCTTCCATATTCTGCGCATGTATTTAAAACAAATTATTTGTTGTTGAGTACATGACCTTTTTAATAATCTTGAAGGATATTTATCTCAGAGAACACAACAAGCAGAATAGGGAATGCCCGTATGTCTTTGAATAAAGGAAGCCTAAAATATTATCTTCTTTTGTTTGCAGAAAGCACAGCGGGGCCCCCAAAAAACAGAACCACCCAGCTATACTGGGGCATTTAACTTCTTTGTATCTACATAAAATACCATATTGTCACAGTCATGGTTGTGTGATGAATACCCAAAATACATTGCTAAACAAATATGGCTAAACAAATATTCTGACTTCTGGCTTCTGGTTACCCATAATGCATGCAGTGTATATTATGACATAACCACGCATGTGATTGTAATAGTTTATGTACATACCAATGAGTCAAGTTCAACAGTCCGTCTTATCAGCAGAAGCAGTCATAAATGTTTTGAAAATGTAGTTGAAAATTGTGTGCTTTTGGTTTGCATTGTGTTGTCAGTTGTTATCATCAATGAGGGCATTAAGTATAATTAGATCTCTGTGCAGTAAAAAAAAAAAAAAAAAAACTGAATTGGAAGCCTGGTTAAACCGTTTAGAGCTAAGATATGCTTATTTAAACAATGTATTATGGGTATTCATCACACAACCATGACTGGGACAATATGGTATTTTATGTATATACAAAGAAGTTAGATTGAGCAGTATAACTGGTTGGTTTTGTTTTTTGGGGCCACTGCTGTTCTCTGTGCAATCGAAAGTAGATAGGCAATATTTTGGGGCTTTCTTTATTCAAAGAAATAAAGGCATTCTCCATTCTGCGTGTGTATTAAACCAAATGGTTTAACTCTGAAATACATATCCTTCAAGATTATTTAAAAGGATGTATACTTCAGAATAAATCATTTGTTTTAAATAAACACGCAGAATGGAGAATGCCCTTATTCATGAATAAAAGAAGCCCCAAAATATTGCCTATCTACTTTCGATTGCACAGAGAACAGCAGTGGCCCCAAAAAACAGAACCAACCAGTTATACTGCTCAATCTAACTTCTTTGTATATACATAAAATACCATATTGTCCCAGTCATGGTTGCATGATAAATACCCAAAATGCATTGTTTAAATAAGCATATCTTAGCGCCAAATGGTTTATTTAGGTCTACTATTCAGTTTTTTTTTTTTTACATATTTCGAATATTACTGCACAGAGATCGAATAATACTTAACTCCCTCATTGATGATAGCAACTAACAAAACAACACAAAACAAGACGCAGCACAAATTCTTTTCAGAGCATTTTTGAGTGCATCCGCAGATAAAAACAGACTACTGAGCTTGACTCATTGGTATGCACATAAACTATTACAATCACATGCGTGGTTATGACATAATATACACAGCATGCATTATGGGTAACCAGAAGACGCCAATCAGAGCCAGAATATACATATTTGTTTAGCAATGTATTTTGGGTATTCATCACACAACCATGACTGTGACAATATGGTATGTTATGTAAATACAAAGAAGTGAAATGCACCAGTATACCTGGGTGGTTCTGGTTTTTGGGGCCACTGCCGGTCTCTGTGCAATGACAAGTAGATAAAAAACATCGAAAAAAATATTCCCCATTCTGCTAATGATTTATTCTCAAGTACACATCCATTTAAACAATCTTGAAGGATAAGCATTTCAGAGTTAAACCATTTGGTTTAAGCAGAATGGGGCACACCCTTATTTCTTTGAATCAAGGAAGCCCCAAAACACTATAAATGTGGTTTTATTGGTTTATACATTTCTTTACATTTTAAAATTCTTTTTCTTTTTTTTTCTTTTTTTTAAAACACACTAATTAACACAAAATAATCATTTAATCAAGAACTTAAACTAATGAAACAAAGACATCAAAAGAATGAATACAAACTTAAAAAAAGAGTGATTACAAAATATTCCAAAAGGACCTTACAAAACTTAAAATCAATTTCAACAATAAAGAAACTAAGGTGAATTAAAAGACACGAAAATAGTAAAGAAGGAAGTCCATTCCGCTCAGGTTTGGTTGTCCCGAGAGGCTTCTGTGTCCCTTCTGTGTCCCTTGGGGGGGTGGACTATATGATGAGTTCTTTCCAATGGTCCACCCCCCACTTCTCTCTCGCCAGGTTCTTATTAGTGTGCATGTCCACCAGAATGCCGTCCTGGAGGAGGTTTTGGATCCTCCTCCGGAGAGTGACCAGGTCTACAGATGTTTTCTGGTAGACCTTGATGTTCCTCGTCTCCCACAGGACCTGCTTCACTGTGTTTATGATCCTCCACTGACGCTGGAGCTTGGTGGTCTTGCATCCCCCCGGCGGACCGTAGAGGATGCCCTCAGCCATCAGGGAGGACCTCGGCAGGAACCTGCTTAGGAAGACCGAGGAACAAACAAGGCCCCAGACCCGCCTGGCCACGGAGCACTCCCAGAACAGGTGGTGGATGTGTTCTGAGTCAGTGCATCCGTGGGGGCAGCGTTCGGTCAGGGCTAAGTGCCGGCGATACATAAATGTTCTAGTGGGGAGACACCTATGGGCTGTCATCCAGGCAATGTCTTTTTGTTTGTTTGTAAAACACTTGTGTGTTACATTTGCCCAGATGACTTGCGGGTCCAGGTCTGGCCCCCCCCCCCCTCGGGAGCGTTACAATTTCTCCAGATCTTAAATGAGCCATAATCATTTTATAGCTCCACGAGGTTAGGCCAGCCCTGGGCAGACCCGTCCTGTAGGCAAAGTCCTTCAGGGCTCGATAGACATAGGGGGGGTCCAGCACACCCAAGCCCATTGCTCTGAGGAAGGGGGTGGCATAGTACCTGGCAAAGGTACCAGAGGCCTTACCCACCTTCCCTGCATTCTGGACAAGGGTGGCCAGACCCTGCACCATAATGATGTTGACAATGTCTGGGACCCCCCGCCCCCGCCCCCGCCCCCCATTCCGCTCCTCCTTGAGGAGGGTGACACGTTTCAGCTTTTCCATGGTGCTCCCCCAGACAAAGCGGAAAGCCATCCAGGTGATTAGCTTCCCGGTGGCTTTGTCTGGGGGAAACACCCTCCCCACATAGAGCAGAATGGGTAGGACAATTGCCTTCAGGACGAGGATCTTACCCGCCATGGTCAAGGGCCGTGCACTCCAGCTCCTGATTTTATTTTGGACGTGGCGGAGGGCTCCCTCCCAGCTGGTTCTCCCTCCTCCGTCAGCCTGGAAGGTCACCCCCAGGAGCTTGATGGTATTCCTACGTACAGGGAAGGAAACGGTCAGCTCCTCACTCCAATATGGAGACAGAAACAGTTCACTCTTGTCCCTGTTGACCAGGGCGCCAGTGGCCACACAGAAGTCGTCCAACACCTTGGTGGCACAAGCGATAGAACGACTATCTGTGGTGACGATGGCAATGTCGTCCATGTACGCCATCACCTTTAGCCGTTCCCCCCCCGCTCCAGGGAGTGGATAGCCCACCACCCCTGGATTGGCCCTAATGGCCTGGAGGAACGGTTCCAGGTAGATGACGTACAGGAGAGATGCTAGAGGGCACCCCTGCCTGACGCCAGACCTGACATCGAACGGGGCAGAGGGCTGTCGATTGACAACCACTCTGCCCGTTATGTCTGTCAGGCAGATCTTTGTCCAGCGCAGGAGGGGGCCAGGAATGTTCATTTTCTCTAGCACTCTCTCCAAGCACACATGACTCACCCGGTCAAATGCCTTCTCTTGATCGAGACTGAGAAGGCACAAAGGGGACCTCCGCTCCCCGGAGTGGATGATTAGATCCCTCGCGAGGAGCAGGTTGTCATTTATGGACCTCCCCTGCACACTGCAGGTCTGGTCCGGTCCGATCACCGATGTTATCAGGCCTTGGAACCTCCCCATCAGCGCCTTCGCCATGATCTTATAATCGACTGAGAGGAGGTTGATCGGCCGCCAGTTGCGGAGGTCCTTCAGGTCCCCCTTCTTTGGGACGAGAGCTACTGAGCTCTGTCTCAGTGAGGCGCCTAACCACCCCTCCCTGTACGCAGCCCTGAACACTTCCGCCATGTCCCCCTTCAGGAGATCCCAGTGAGCCTGGTAAAACCCAGCTCACCCACTCCAGGTATCTTCTCGAGAAGGAGAGACGCACCTGGGGGTCTTGGAGATGGCTGATGTTCATTCGCCAGAGCCCCTTACCCACGGTTATAGATTTCTCCCAGACCAGGGACACGGTCACCATGTGGTGGTCCAAGAAGTGCGCCGCCTTGGTGGAATAGCTGTGCACCCTCAGGCCTGGGGAGAGCAGAAACATATCAATTCTGGAAGAGGAGGAGCCAGAGGAACTCACAAATGTGTGCTGGGGAGGAGAGGCGCCCCCGGCGTTGCAGAGGGAGAAATCCTCGATGAGGGACCGCAGCAAAGTGCTGGAGCGATCCGGCCTTGGTTTGCTGCGGTCCTCTTCTCTTAATGCACAGTTGAAGTTTCCCCCCCACGATGACGGGCATCGTGGTGTGTAATATGGGCAGTAATTTTGTGAAAAGGGAGGCTTGCTCGGCCACGCTGGTGGGGCCGTACACATTGACGACCCTGAGTGGGGAACCCCCGACCTCAAGATTGGCGATGAGCACTCTCCACAATGCCATGTGCTGTTATTTTAACAAAGGGATTTTTCATCAACGTGCCGACCCCATCAGCTCTGGCGATGTTAGAGCCAGACCAGAGAGAGTCTCCCATTCTCCATTCCCCCCCAGAGTGCCATCCCACTCCCAAAATGGAATTCCACATTCCTGGAGCAGGACGACGTCTGAGGGGATCTGGGATAAAATGGAGAACACGGTGGTGCGTTTGTCGGGGTGTCTGATACTGCAGGTGTTGAGTGTAGTGAGAGTGAAATTGTGTACCATAATGGTTATTGTTTGTGTATGTCTGGTGAACCGGTATGGCTGTTTGCCATGTTCTGACATATTTGGTTGATTGTATTGAAGATTGTGTCCGGGTTATTGTGGCGCCTACTCACCCCCTGACCATGTTCACCCATAGGTCTCCCCTCCTGACTGCCTGGGAGGTTCCGTCCTGGAGAGGTGGGGGTAGTTGTTCTTGCCCCAGGCCTCCCCCCAGTGCCTGAGAGGGCCTGGGAGGGCCTGGGAGGCGGGGGATGTTGTCACCCCCTTTTGAGAGTCCGGACCGGGACCGGGCTGGTCCCTGATGGAGTGGGGGTGAAGCGTGCTGTTGTGTTGTAAGTTTTCTTTGTGGTGTGAACAGGTGCTCCAGGCCCTGTTCACATACGAGAGGGAGCAATCACGGAAGAGATGCCCCCTCACCCCGCAGAAAATGAACATTCCTGGCCCCCTCCTGCGCTGGACAAAGATCTGCCTGACAGACATAACGGGCAGAGTGGTTGTCAATCGACAGCCCTCTGCCCCGTTTGATGTCAGGTCTGGCGTCAGGCAGGGGTGCCCTCTAGCATCTCTCCGGTACGTCATCTACCTGGAACCGTTCCTCCAGGCCATCAGGGCCAATCCAGGGGTGGTGGGCTATCCACTCCCTGGAGCGGGGGGGGAACGGCTAAAGGTGATGGCGTACATGGACGACATTGCCATCGTCGCCACAGATAGTCGTTCTATCACTTGTGCCACCAAGGTGTTGGACGACTTCTGTGTGGCCACTGGCGCCCTGGTCAACAGGGACAAGAGTGAACTGTTTCTGTCTCCACATTGGAGTGAGGAGCTGACCGTTTCCTTCCCTGTGCATAGGAATACCATCAAGCTCCTGGGGGTGACCTTCCAGGCTGACGGAGGAGGGAGAACCAGCTGGGAGGGAGCCCTCCGCCACGTCCAAAACAAAATCAGGAGCTGGAGTGCACGGCCCTTGACCATGGCGGGTAAGATCCTCGTCCTGAAGGCAATTGTCCTACCCATTCTGCTCTATTTGGGGAGGGTGTTTCCCCCAGACAAAGCCACCGGGAAGCTAATCACCTGGATGGCTTTCCGCTTTGTCTGGGGGAGCACCATGGAAAAGCTGAAACGTGTCACCCTCCTCAAGGAGGAGCGGAATGGGGGGCGGGGGGTCCCAGATATGGTCAACATCATTATGGTGCAGGGTCTGGCCACCCTTGTCCAGAACGCAGGGAAGGTGGGTAAGGCCTCTGGTACCTTTGCCAGGTACTATGCCACCCCCTTCCTCAGAGCAATGGGCTTGGGTGTGCTGGACCTCACCATACCCAACAGCTGGGACCCCCCCTATGTCTATCGAGCCCTGAAGGACTTTGCCTACAGGACGGGTCTGCCCAGGGCTGGCCTAACCTCGTGGAGCTATAAAATGATTATGGCTCATTTAAGATCTGGAGAAATTGTAACGCTCCCGAGGGGGGGGCCAGACCTGGACCCGCAAGTCATCTGGGCAAATGTAACACACAAGTGTCTTACAAACAAACAAAAAGACATTGCCTGGATGACAGCCCATAGGTGTCTCCCCACACGAACTTTTATGTACCGCCGGCACTTAGCCCTGACCAAACGCTGCCCCCACGGATGCACTGACTCAGAACACATCCACCACCTGTTCTGGGAGTGCTCCGTGGCCAGGCGGGTCTGGGGCCTTGTTTGTTCCTCTGTCTCCCTAAGCAGGTTCCTGCCGAGGTCCTCCCTGATGGCTGAGGGCATCCTCTACGGTCCGCCGGGGGGATGCAAGACCATCGTGCTCCAGCGTCAGTGGAGGATCATAAACACAGTGAAGCAGGTCCTGTGGGAGACGAGGAACATCAAGGTCTACCAGAAAACATCCGTAGACCTGGTCACTCTCCGGGGGAGGATTCAAAACCTCCTCCAGGACGGCATGCTGGTGGACATGCACGGCAACAAGAACCTGGCGAGAGAGAAGTGGGGGGTGGACCATTGGAAAGAACTTATCATATAGTCCACCCCCCCCCAAGGGACACAGAAGCCTCTCAGGACAGCAAACCTGAGCAAAATGGACTTTCTTTTTTCCTTATTGCTTGGTCTTTTAATCCACTTTTGTTTTCTTTGAATTACATATTGATTTTTGTTGGATAGTCTGTGTTTTTGTGAACATTTTTTGAATCACTTTTTTGAAAATTTGTTATTCATTCATTTTGATGTCTCTGTTCATTATGGTTTAAGTGTGTGTTTAAAAAATTTGTTTATGTTATTGAGTGTGTTTTAAAAAAGGAAAAATATTTAAAATTGTTAAGAAATTTAAAAAAAACAATAAAACTACCCTCACCCCGCAGAGGTTACAGGGCCTCGGGTCACGGCACGCCCTGGTCTCGTGCTCGCCGCCGCACGATTTACACTTGACCACTGTGCAGGCTGCGGCCAAGTGACTTAACTCGCCACAGTTCCTGCACAGCTTGGGCATGCCGTAATAAAACAGCATGCGTTATGGTGCTGGGGATGTGACCTACCCTCACAACTGCAGAGGGGTCAGGCTTGAGTTGGACCAGCCATTTCCTGGCCCCGGTCCAGACTCCGTCGTCATCCAAGACCCTCCTGGCTTCAGATTGAACTTTCCCATACCTGCCCAACCACGTACTCACATCGTGGTCCTGTACAGTTTCATTAAAAAACTGCACAGCGACCACTTTGCTTTCCGTGTGGGACAGGGGCTCGACTTGGAAGTTACTGAGAGGAGACCTGTCCCAGAACCTCTCCAGGACATTGTGTTCTTAGAGCTAATTTAAAAAATGTTGGCATTCCCTGGAACCTTCACCAGGCAGTTCAGGTCACCTGGCACAAAGCCCATGGCTTGCTGAAGCACTGCCCAGCTAAACTCCAGGCGGGTCATACCTGTCACTCTCTTCTGGCTGTTATTTGGGGCAGCAGCATTGGTTCCCCCCCTAGTGGACGCTGGCTCGATGGGGCCCTCTTCAGCTGCGCTGTTCGCCTCTTGCTCCACCAGGGGGCCTACCCTGTCACTGCTCCCCCCTCTCCGCTGTTCAGGAGGGTTAGCCGGACGGCATTGTAGCGCCTCGCCATTCCTGCTGGGGGCCGGAGTCCAGCTGTAGGCAGAGAAACAAAACACGCCTGAGGGTTGATGGCCTGTCCCAGGGGGACCGAATTTGCAGGGAAGGCTGATGATTCAGCTGCCCCTGCCGCTAGTGAACCTCCCTTCTGGTGGGGGGGCGCCAGGCGTTGGTCCGGTACGCAGAAAACAGGTCCGGATCCAAAGGGCGGCGCCGCCGTCTTCGGGGGGATGTCCACGGATCCCCCTTTCTGCCTGCTCCACACGCCTCGTCCTCCGGAGGGGCTCCACTGGACCTGCTGCAGGGCCTAAAAACCAGAGGTAGAGACAGAGGGAGAACCCGGCGAAGGCCCAGCAAAAGCTGGTGCAGGCCCGGAGAGCAACCCTTCCGGGCATTCTCTCCTGGCAGCTCTTGTACTCCCCTCTGGCTTTCGGCAGGAAAGTGTTCTGCAGCAGTGGAGCTCGTCCTCCGGATGGCGGGAGTCTTCTGGCAGGGTGGCCTCCAGGCGTGTCTCTGTCTCCGCTGGATGGCTCTCGAGGATCCTCATTGCCGCCTCAGTCCAGGAAAGGTGGTGGAAACCCAGGCTTGCTGGCTGGCTGGCTGGCTGGCTGGCTCCCTGGATCCTCGAGACTCCTCCGGTTCCGGCTCCCTCTGGTGGCAGGCTCTGGCAATGGCAGCTCCCCTCCCCAGTTCCTTCGCTCTGCTTTCGCCAGCCACCTGGTTGGTTCCTTCCAACAGGCCCTGGGGTACCTGGAGGACAGAGAGGGCCGCAGTCAGGCTTCTGGTACTCTCTCGTCGCTCCAGGTACAGCTGCTCCGGGGTGGTCCGTGAACTGCGAGCCCACACCAGCTGCGGTCAAGCCACGTACTGGGAGCGAAACACGCAGCCCATCAGGTTAGGAAGGAAAAACCAGGTGGAAAGAGAAGAGGAGCAAAGGGAGGGAGAAAGAGAGAATTGAGAAAGTTGATAAGGGACACAAAACTCTGAGAAGCCTTTTGAAACCAGCCGCCAGCAGTACACACCAGATCAATTCATGCCGAAGAAAAACCCGAGGAAAATGTCCCAGCACAATTCTCCAGTACAGACTCTGAACATTTCCAACAGCATCAGCTAAACAGATTCTTTATTGAGCTTGATGCATTGGTATATACGTCAAATATAACAATCACATGCGTGGTATATACTCTGCATGCATTACAGGTATGGATGGTTCCTGCTATTGGATGTCACTGCTATTCACTGGGCAATCAAAAATAGATTGGCTGCCTTTGTTCAAACTAATTAATGTATCACCAAAACTCTGTATTACATCCAAGTATACAAGAATTTTGCAGAAGAAAGAATCTACTCATATCTATAAATAAAATAAAACTCATTTATTCTACAGGCACAATGAGAAGCAATAAAAAAAAAAATACCAATCTTCAATACAGTCGACCTTCACTATTTACAATGTACATAAAATACAATGCCGTCCCATTCGTGGCAGTTTGATAAATACCCAAAATGCACCATATACTAAGAACATTTTCCTTGAACATCCATTTCACCAATCCTAAAATCAAAAAACAGATCCAACCAACACAGAAAGTCAATGAAATAATAAATGATGAAATTAATAAACTTTTTTTAAGAAAAAACTATAGTCTTAGCTACAATGAAACACATTTTTCCACATAAGTTTCTTCTTGCTTATTTTTTAGAAGGCTATTAAATGAAAGTGATTTCCGATGCGGCGGCACGGATGGTGCAGCAGGCAGCACTGCCGCCTCACAGCAAGGAGGTCCTGGGTTCGAATCCCCGTCGGCCGGGGCTTCTCTGTGCGGAGTTTGCATGTTCTCCCCGCGTCTGCGTGGGTTTCCTCCCACAGTCCAAAGACATGCATGTTAGGCTGATAGGAGAGTCTAAATTGCCCATAGATATGAGTGTGTGAGTGAATGGTGTGTGTGCCCTGTGATGGACTGGCGACCTGTCCGGGGTGTATTCCTGCCTTTCGCCCAGTGTATGCTGGGATGGGCTCCAGCCCCCCTGCGACCCTGTTCAGGATAAGCGGGTTCAGATAATGGATGGATGGATGGATTTTCGATGCACTGGCATCAAATTATACTTGTTTGATACATCTCCCAGTCCCCAGCACAGCAGCCCTGATACCAGTCTGATTCATCATGAATGTTTTAAAATGCATTAGTTTTGATTTATTTCAACATGGGTGAATTTATTATTAATATGATTTACCATATAGTCAGAAGACTAAAGACTAAAGTGCTATGAATTTTTCAGATTTCCTGTAAAAACATTTTTTTCACATGAATGTCTTAAAATGTATTGTATTCAATTTGTTTCTTCATATTCATCATATGCCATGCATTTCAGCAATAAAAACACATATTAATTTTTTTCTGGCAAAAACAGTTTTTTCTCATAAATGTGTTGTATTCAATTCATTTCTTCATATTCATCATAAGCATCCCATTTGCCATGCATTTCAGCAATAAAAACACATTAATTTTTTTCCGACAAAAATAGTTTTTTCTCATAAATGTGTTGTATTCAAGGCATTTCTTCATAATCATCAAATGCATCCCATTTGCCATGCATTTCAGCAATAAAAACACACATTATTTTTTTTCAGACAAAATTTTTTTTTCCTCATTAATGTCTTAAAATGTGTTGTATTCCATGCATTTCTTAATAATCATCAAATGCATCCCATTTGCCATGCATTTCAGCAATAAAAACACATATAAATTTATTTTCAGACAAAATATTTTTTCTTCATTAATGTCTTAAAATGTGCTGTATAATGCATTTCTTCATATTCATCATAAGCATCCTATTTGCCATGCATTTCAGCAATAAAAACACACATTATTTTTTTTCAGACAAAATTTTCTTTTCCTCATTAATGTCTTAAAATGTGCTGTATTCAATGCATTTCTTCATATTCATCATATGCATCCCATTTGCCATGCATTTCAGCAATAAAAACACAAATTAATTTTTTTCGACAAAAACATTTTTTCCTCATTAATGTCTTAAAATGTGTTGTATTCAATGCATTTCTTCATATTCATCATATGCATCCCATTTGCCATGCATTTCAGCAATAAAAACACACATTATTTTTTTTCAGACAAAATTTTTTTTTTCTCATTAATTTCTTAAAATGTGCTGCATAATGCATTTCTTCAAATTCATCATATGCATCCCATTTGCCATGCATTTCAGCAATAAAAACACACGTTTTTTTTCTGACAAAATTTTTTTTCCTCATTAATGTCTTAAAATGTGTTGTATTCAATGCATTTCTTCATATTCATCATATGCATCCCATTTGCCATGCATTTCAGCAATAAAAACAGACATTTTTTTTTTTTCGACAAAAACATTTTTTCCTCATTAATGTCTTAAAATGTGTTGTATTCAATGCATTTCTTCATAATCATCAAATGCATCCCATTGCCATGCATTTCAGCAATAAAAACACATATTAATTTTTTTCCGACAAAACATTTTTTCCTCATTAATGTCTTAAAATGTGTTGTATTCAATGCATTTCTTCATATTCATCATATGCATCCCATTTGCCATGCATTTCAGCAATAAAAACACATTAATTGTTTTCCGACAAAAACAGTTTTTTCTCAAAAATGTGTTGTATTCAATGCATTTCTTCATAATCATCAAATGCATCCCATTTGCCATGCATTTCAGCAATAAAAACACATTAATTGTTTTCCGACAAAACATTTTTTTCTTATAAATGTCTTAAAATGTGTTGTATTCAATGCATTTCTTCATATTCATCATATGCATCCCATTTGCCATGCATTTCAGCAATAAAAACACACATTATTTTTTTTCTGACAAAATTTTTTTTTCCTCATTAATGTCTTAAAATGTGTTGTATTCAATGCATTTCTTCATATTCATCATAAGCATCCCATTTGCCATGCATTTCAGCAATAAAAACACATATTAATTTTTTTCCGAGAAATAGAGTTTTTTCTCATAAATGTGTTGTATTCAATGCATTTCTTCATATTCATCCTATGCATCCCATTTGCCATGCATTTCAGCAATAAGAACAGATTTAAATTTTTTTCCTACAAAAACATTTTTTTCTCATAAATGTCTTTAGATGTGTAGTCATCAATTTATCTCTTCATATTCATCATAAGCATCCCATTTGCCATGCATTTCAGCAATAAAAACACATGAATTTTTTTCCGACAAAAACGGTTTTTTCTCATAAATGTGTTGTATTCAATGCATTTCTTCATAATCATCATATGCATCCGATTTGCCAGGCATTTCAGCAATAAAAACACATACATTTTTATCGACAAAAACATTTTTTCCTCATTAATGTCTTAAAATGTGTTGTATTCAATGCATTTCTTCATATTCATCATATGCATCCCATTTGCCATGCATTTCAGCAATAAAAACACACATTTTTTTTTTCGACAAAAACATTTTTTCCTCATTAATGTCTTAAAATGTGTTGTATTCGCATTTCTTCATATTCATCATAAGCATCCCATTTGCCATGCATTTCAGCAATAAAAACACATGAATTTTTTTCCGACAAAAACAGTTTTTTCTCAAAAATGTGTTGTATTCAATGCATTTCTTCATAATCATCAAATGCATCCCATTTGCCATGCATTTCAGCAATAAAAACACATTAATTGTTTTCCGACAAAACATTTTTTTCTTATAAATGTCTTAAAATGTGTTTTATTCAATGCATTTCTTCATATTCATCATATGCATCCCATTTGCCATGCATTTCAGCAATAAAAACACATATTAATTTTTTTCCGAGAAATAGAGTTTTTTCTCATAAATGTGTTGTATTCAATGCATTTCTTCATATTCATCATATGCATCCCATTTGCCATGCATTTCAGCAATAAGGACAGATTTACATTTTTTTCCTACAAAAACATTTTTTTCTCATAAATGTCTTTAGAAGTGTAGTCATCAATTTATCTCTTCATATTCATCATATGCATCCGATTTGCCAGGCATTTCAGCAATAAAAACACTTATTAATTTTTTTCCGACAAAACATATTTTTCTCAGAAATGTCTTAAAATGTGTTGTATTCAATTTATCGCTTCATATTCATCATATACATCCCATTTGCCATGCATTTCAGCAATAAGAACACATACATTTTTTTCGACAAAAACATTTTTTCCTCATTAATGTCTTAAAATGTGTTGTATTCAATGCATTTCTTCATATTCATCATATGCATCCCATTTGCCATGCATTTCAGCAATAAAAACACACATTATTTTTTTTCAGACTATTTTTTTTTTTCTCATTAATTTCTTAAAATGTGCTGCATAATGCATTTTTTTTCAGACAAAATTTTTTTTCCCTCATTAATGTCTTAAAATGTGTTGTATTCAATGCATTTCTTCATATTCATCAAATGCATCCCATTTGCCATGCATTTCAGCAATAAAAACACACATAAATTTTTTTCCGAGAAATAGAGTTTTTTCTCATAAATGTGTTGTATTCAATGCATTTCTTCATATTCATCATATGCATCCCATTTGCCATGCATTTCAGCAATAAGGACAGATTTACATTTTTTTCCTACAAAAACATTTTTTTCTCATAAATGTCTTTAGAAGTGTAGTCATCAATTTATCTCTTCATATTCATCATATGCATCCGATTTGCCAGGCATTTCAGCAATAAAAACACTTATTAATTTTTTTCCGACAAAACATTTTTTTCTCAGAAATGTCTTAAAATGTGTTGTATTCAATTTATCGCTTCATATTCATCATATACATCCCATTTGCCATGCATTTCAGCAATAAGAACACATACATTTTTTTCGACAAAAACATTTTTTCCTCATTAATGTCTTAAAATGTGTTGTATTCAATGAATTTCTTCATATTCATCATATGCATCCCATTTGCCATGCATTTCAGCAATAAAAACACACATTATTTTTTTTCAGACTATTTTTTTTTTTCTCATTAATTTCTTAAAATGTGCTGCATAATGCATTTTTTTTCAGACAAAATTTTTTTTCCCTCATTAATGTCTTAAAATGTGTTGTATTCAATGCATTTCTTCATATTCATCAAATGCATCCCATTTGCCATGCATTTCAGCAATAAAAACACACATAAATTTTTTTCGACAAAAACATTTTTTCCTCATTAATGTCTTAAAATGTGTTGTATTCTATTTTTTTCTTCATATTCATCATAAGCATCCCATTTGCCATGCATTTCAGAAATAAAAACACATATTAATTTTTTTCTGACAAAAACAGTTTTTTCTCATAAATGTGTTGTATTCAATTCATTTCTTCATATTCATCATATGCATCCCATTTGCCATACATTTCAGCAATAAAAACACACATTAATATTTTCCGACAAAATTTTTTTTTCCTCTTTAATGTCTTAAAATGTGTTGTATTCCATTTATCTCTTCATATTCATCATATGCATCCCATTTGCCATACATTTCAGCAATAAAAACACACATTAATATTTTTCCGACAAAATTTTTTTTTCCTCTTTAATGTCTTTAAAAGTGTAGTATTCAATGCATTTCTTCATATTCATCATAAGCACCCCATTTGCCATGCATTTCAGCAATAAAAACACATATTAATTTTTTTCCGTCAAAAACATTTGTTTCTCATAAATGTCTTAAAATGTGTTGTATTCCATTTATCTCTTCATATTCATCATATGCATCCCATTTGCCATGCATTTCAGCAATAAAAACACATTTACATTTTTTCCGACAAAAACATTTCTTTCTCATAAATGTCTTAAAATGTGCTGTATTCAATTCATTGCTTCATATTCATCATAAGCATTCCCATTTGCCATGCATTTCAGCAATTTTTTTTCCGACAAAAACAGTTTTTTCTCATAAATGTGTTTTATTCAATTCATTCATTTATTTTTAACCATTTTTTCAGATTTCCTGCAAAAAAATGTTTTCTCATAAATGTCTAAAAATGTGTTGTATTCAAATATTCATCACATCCATCCCATTTTCCATGCATTTCAGTGATGAAAACATTTTTTTTTCCCACAAAAACATTTGTTTCTCATGAATGTCTTCAAATGTGTTGCTTTCAATTCATTTCTTCCTATTCATCATATGCATCCCATTTGCCATGCATTTCAGCTATAAAAAGACATATTAATTTTTTTGACCGTTTTTCTCCGTTTTGGAGATAAGACTAAGTCTCATGTATTTTTCAGATTTCCTGCAAGAACATTTGTTTCTCATAAATGTCTTCAAATGTGTTGTATTCAATTCATTTCTTCATATTCATCATATGCATCCCATTTGCCATGCATTTCTGCAATAAATACACTTTTTTTTCCGACAAAAAGATTTTTTTCACATAAATGTCCTCAAATGTTTTGTATTCAATTTATTTCAATTTATTTAATAATGAATTGAATACAACACATTTAAAGACATTTACCAGAAGCAAATGTTTTTGCAGGAAATCTGAATATATAATATTTTTGTCTGATGTCCAAAATGGAGAAAAATGGTCAAAAATATGAATGTTATTTTATCACTGAAATGCATGGCAAATGGGATGCATATGATGAATATGAAGAAATAACATTAATGAGCAGAAAATGTTTTTGCAGGAAACCTGAAAAATTCATGTGGTAGACTATGTGGTACATCATATTCATAATAAATACGCCCATGTTGAAATGAATGAAAACTAATGCATTTTAACACATACATGATGAAAAATGTTTTTCAGTGGAAAATGAAATAATAAATAAGACTATTGTCTGGACTATAGACTCAAACTTGAAAAATGGTCCCAACATTTTTCTTCTTTTTTCATTTTTGGACTGAAAAAGATAGTTATATAAGCGCTTAGCTTATTCATGATGAATCAGACTGGCATAAGGGCTGCTGTGTTGGGGACTGGGAGATGTATCAAACTATTTGATGCAAATGCATAGTAAATCATTTTCATTTAATAGTTTTCTAAAAAAAATAAGCAAGAAGAAACTTGCGTGGAAAAATGTGTTTCATTGGGAAATAGCAACGTGGCTAAGACTAGTCTTTTCTAAAAAAAAAAAAAAGTGTGTTAATTTCATCATTTATTATTTCATTGACTGTATATGTTTGTTGGATCTGTTTTTGATTTTAGGATTGGTGAAATGGATGTTCAAGGAAAATGTTTTAAACTTGAGAATAATGTTCATAGTATATGGTGCATTTTGGGTATTTATCAAACTGCCACGAATGGGACAGCATAGTATTTTATGTACATTGTAAATAGTGAAGGTCAACAGTATTGAAAACTGGTTGGTTTTGAGAAGTGGTATTTCTCATTGTGCAAATATAATAAATTGTTTTATTTTATGTGAAGCGCTGAGTGGATTCCTTGTGCTATTTATATATTAAACCAAATGGTTTATCAACCATTTAGAGCTAAGATGCTTGTTTAAACAGTGCATTTTGGGTATTTATCACACAACCACAAGTGGGACCATATGGTATTTTATGTATATGCACAAAGAAGTTAGATTCACCAGTTTGCCTGTGCAATTGAAAGGACAAAGGGGTCTCTTTCATTCAATGAAATAAAGGCATTCCATATTCTGCGTGTTTACTTAGAACTAATTATTATTTCCCTCAAGTACACATTCTTTTGAATAATCTTGAAGGATATTTATCTCAGTTAAAGTATTTGGTGTAACACCTAAGCAGAACGGGGAAAGCCTTATTGCTTTAACTTATTTGTATATACATAAAATACCATATTGTCCCAGTCATGGTTGTGTGATGAATACCCAAAATACATTGATAAACAAATATGTATATTCTGGCTCTTACCCATAATGCATGCAGTGTATATTATGACACAACCACGGATGTGATTGTAATAGTTTATGTGCATACCAATGAGTCAAGTTCAACCGTCTGTCTTATCAGCAGATGTGTTCAGAAATGCTCTGAAAATGTAGTTGAAAATTGTGTTTTGTGTTGTGCTGTTATCATCAATGAGGGCATTAAGTATCCTTAGATCTCTGTGCAGTAATATTGAAAATATGTGAAAAAAACAGAATAGGAGACCTAGATAAACCATTTAGAGCTAATATATGCTTATTTAAACAATGCATTTTGGGTATTCATCATGCAACCATGACTGGGACAATATGGTATTTTATGTATAGACAAATAAGTTAAATACAGCAGTATACCTGGGTGGTTCTGTTTTTTGGGGCCACTGCTGTTCTCTGTGCAATCGAAAGTAGATAGGCAATATTTTGGGGCTTCTTTTATTCAAAGAAATAAGGGCATTCTCCATTCTGCTTGTGTATTAAACCAAATGGTTTAACTCTGAAATACATATCCTTCAAGATTATTTAAAAGGATGTATACTTCAGAATAAATCATTTGTTTTAAATAAACACGCAGAATGGAGAATGCCCTTATTTCTTTGAATAAAGAAAGCCCCAAAATATTGCCTATCTACTTTCGATTGCACAGAGAACAGCAGTGGCCCCAAAAAACAAAGCCACCCAGGTATACTGCTGTATTTAACTTATTTGTCTATACATAAAATACCATATTGTCCCAGTCATGGTTGCATGATGAATACCCAAAATGCATTGTTTAAATAAGCATATCTGAGCTCTAAATGGTTTATCCAGGCTTCCAATTCAGTTTTGTTTACATATTTTGAATACTACTGCACAGAGATCTCATGATACTTAACGCCCTCATAGATGATGACTAACAACACAATGCAAAACAATATACCACACAATTTGCAACTATATCTTCAGAGGATTTGTGACCACATCGGCTGATAAGACAGACCGTTGAACTTGACTCATTGGTATGCACATGAACTATTACAATCACATCCATGGTTATGACATAATATACACTGCATGCATTATGGGTAAGAGCCAGAATATACATATTTGTTTAGCAATGCATTTTGGGTATTCATCACACAACCATGACTGGGACAATATGGTATTTTATGTATATACAAATAAGTTAAATACTGCAGTATACCTGGTTGGTTCTGTTTTTTGGGGCCACTGCTGTTCTCTGTGCAATCGAAAGTAGATAGGCAATATTTTGGGGCTTCTTTTATTCATAAATAAAGGCATTCTCCATTCTGCGTGTTTTTTTAAAACAAATGATTTATTCTGAAGTATACATCCTTTTAAATAATCTTGAAGGATATGTATTTCAGAGTTAAACCATTTGGTTTAATACACAAGCAGAACGGAGAATGCCCTTATTTCTTTGAATAAAGGAAGCCCCAAAATATTGCCTATCTACTTTCGATTGCACAGAGAACAGCAGTGGCCCCAAAAAACAAAACCACCCAGGTATACTGCTGTATTTAACTTATTTGTCTATACATAAAATACCATATTGTCCCAGTCATGGTTGTGTGATGAATACCCAAAATGCATTGTTTAAATAAGCATATCTGAGCTCTAAATGGTTCATCCAGGCTTCCAATTCTTTTTTTTTTTTCTTATTTCGAACATGCGCAGTGATCTAACGATACTTAACTCCGTCATTGATGATAACAACTAAGACAACACGAAATGGCGCACAATTTTCAACCACAATTTCAATTTCAATTTCAATTTTTCAATTTCAGGTGCATCCACAGATACAACAGACTGTTGAACTTGACTCATTGGGATGCACATAAACTATTACAATCACATCCGGGGTTATGTCATAATATACACTGCATGCATTATGGGTAAGAGCCAGAATATACATATTTGTTTAGCAATGTATTTAGGGTATTCATCACACAACCATGACAGGGACAATATGGTATTTCATGTATATACAAATAAATGCACCAATATACGCTTTTTGGGGCCACTGCTGTTCTCTGTGCGATCAAAAGTAGATAGGCAATATTTTGGGGCTTCCTTTATTCAAAGTTCTAAGAAAAAGGGGTATTCTCCATTCTGCGTGTTTATTTAAAACGAATGACTTATTCTCAAGTACACATCCTTTTAAATAATCTTGAAGGATATGTATTACAGAGTTAAACCATTTGGTTTAATACATAAGCAGAATGGGGAATGCCCAAAATATTGCCTATCTACTTTTGGTTGTTTTATTGGTTTAAATTTCTTTTACATTTTAAAATTCTTTTCCTTTTTAAAACACACTCAATAACTCAAAATAATGATTTCAACAAAAACAAACACTCGACAAAACTAGACAACAACTGTAAATCACAAGAAACATAACTCCAAACAAAAACGTGCAAACAGATGACTAAACAAATGAGAAACAAGTCTAAGGAAAATCATATCAGAACAAACGGAAAGCAACAAAGTGAGTCTTTTTAAGAAAGCCCAAAGCGGGCAAAAAAGCTTAAAAAGGGTCCATCTTGCTCGGGTTTGGCAGGTGTTGAGAATGTCTTGCCCCTCTTGGGGGGGTGGACTATATAACCAGTTCTTTCCAGTGGTCCACCCCCCATTTCTCTCTCGCCAGGGTCTTGTTGGTGTGAATGTCCAACATCACGCCGTCTTGGAGGAGGTTTTGAATCCTCCTCCGGAGAGTGATCAGGTCTACAGTTGTTTTTTGGTAGACCTTGATGTTCCTCGTCTCCCACAGGACCTGCTTCACGGTGTTGATGATCCTCCACTGACGCTGGAGCACGGTGGTCTTGCATCCCCCCGGCGGACCGTAGAGGATGCCCTCAGCCATCAGGGAGGACCTCGGCAGGAACCTGCTTAGGGAGACAGAGGAACAAACAAGGCCCCAGACCCGCCTGGCCACGGAGCACTCCCAGAACAGGTGGTGAATGTGTTCAGAGTCAGTGCATCCGTGGGGGCAGCGTTCAGTCAGGGCTAAGTGCCGGCGATACATAAAAGTTCGTGTGGGGAGACACCTATGGGCTGTCATCCAGGCAATGTCTTTTTGTTTGTTGGTAAGACACTTGTGTGTCACATTTGCCCAGATGACTTGCGGGTCCAGGTCTGGCCCCCCCCTCGGGAGCGTTACAATTTGGCCAGATCGTAAATGAGCCATGATCATTTTGTAGCTCCACGAGGTTAGGCCAGCCCTGGGCAGACCCGTCCTGTAGGCAAAGTCCTTCAGGGCTCGATAGACATAGGGGGGGTCCCAGCTGTAGGGTATGGTGAGGTCCAGCACACCCAAGCCCATTGCTCTGAGGAAGGGGGTGGCATAGTACCTGGCAAAGGTACCAGAGGCCTTACCCACCTTCCCTACGTTCTGGACAAGGGTGGCCAGACCCTGCACCATAATGATGTTTACGATATCTGGGACCCCCCGCCCCCCATTCCGCTCCTCTTTGAGGAGGGTGACGCGTTTAAGTTTTTCCATGGTGCTCCCCCAGACAAAGCGGAAAGCCATCCGGGTAATTAACTTCCCGGTGGCTTTGTCTGGGGGAAACACCCTCCCCAAATAGAGCAGAATGGGTAGGACAATTGCCTTCAGGACAAGGATCTTACCCGCCATGGTCAAGGGCCGTGCACTCCAGCTCCTGATTTTATTTTGGACGTGGCGGAGGGCTCCCTCCCAGCTGGTTCTCCCTCCTCCATCAGCCTGGAAGGTCACCCCCAGGAGCTTGATGGTATTCCTACGCACAGGGAAGGAAACGGTCAGCTCCTCACTCCAATGTGGAGACAGAAACAGTTCACTCTTGTCCCTGTTGACCAGGGCGCCAGTGGCCACACAGAAGTCGTCCAACACCTTGGTGGCACAAGCGATAGAACGACTGTCTGTGGCGACGATGGCAATGTCGTCCATGTACGCCATCACCTTTAGCCGTTCCCCCCCGGCTCCAGGTAGTGGGTAGCCCACCACCCCTGGATTGGCCCTGAGGGCCTGGAGGAACGGTTCCAGGTAGATGACGTACAGGAGAGATGCTAGAGGGCACCCCTGCCTGACGCCAGACCTGACATCGAACGGGGCAGAGGGCTGCCGATTGACAACCACTCTGCCCGTTATATCTGTCAGACAGATCTTTGTCCAGCGCAGGAGGGGGCCAGGAATGTTCATTTTCTCTAGCACTCTCTCCAAGCACACATGACTCACCCGGTCAAATGCCTTCTCTTGATCGAGACTGAGAAGGCACAAGGGGGACCTCCGCTCCCCGGAGTGGATGATTAGATCCCTCACGAGGAGCAGGTTGTCATTTATGGACCTCCCCTGCACGCTGCAGGTCTGGTCCGGTCCGATCACCGATGTTATCAGGCCTTGGAACCTCCCCATCAGCGCCTTCGCCATGATCTTGTAATCGACTGAGAGGAGGTTGATCGGCCGCCAGTTACGGAGGTCCTTCAGGTCCCCCTTCTTTGGGACAAGAGCTACTGAGCTCTGTCTCAGTGAGGCGCCTAACCGCCCCTCCCTGTACGCAGCCCTGAACACTTCCGCCACGTCCCCCTTCAGGAGATCCCAGTGAGCCTGGTAAAACTCTGCTGGGATTCCGTCAGGGCCCGGAGCTTTTTGCGTGTTCAAGGAGTGCACCGCCCTGGTGAGCTCCTCAGTGCTCAACTCCGCCTCCATCTGCTCATCTCCCAGGCGTCTGTCCAGGCAGCCCAGGAAGGTGTCCATGAGAGCCCCGTCTGAGGGCCTCTCGCTGTAAAGGCCCTCATAGAACTCCCTGGCCACCTCCCGGACCTCCGCCTCTTCAGACACCACCACACCTCTGCTGTTATAGAGAGACAAGATGTTATTCGTCTTGGTCCGTGCCCTGCGGAAGAAGAACCGTGTGCATTTCTCATCCTCCTCGAGGCCCTGGAGTTTGGAGCGGAAGGTCTGTTTCTTCCGCTCTTCCCGGTAGAGGGTGGTGAGGTTCTGCCGAGCTTGCGCGATCTCGCTGCTAACATCCAGGCCTCGGGACTGGAGGAGGCTTAGTCTTTGAAGGGCAGCATTGTGGCGTTCAAAAACTGCCCTCCCTTCCTTCGCCTTCCTCCGCCCGACTGCCCGGAAGTAGCCCCGCACTCGCTCCTTCACCATCTCCCACCACTCCACCGGGGAGTCAAAGAGATGTTTCAGACTCACCCACTCCTGGTATCTTCTCGAGAAGGAGAGACGCACCTGGGGGTCTTGGAGATGGCTGATGTTCATTCGCCAGAGCCCCTTACCCACGGTTATCGATTTCTCCCAGACCAGGGACACGGTTACCATGTGGTGGTCCGAGAAGTGCACCGCCTTGATGGAATAGCTGTGCACCCTCAGGCCTGGGGAGAGCAGAAACATGTCAATTCTGGATGAGGAGGAGCCAGAGGAACTCACGAACGTATGCTGGGGAGGAGAGGCGCCCCCGGCGTCGCAGAGGGAGAAATCCTTGATGAGGGACCGCAGCAGGGTGCCGGAGCGATCCGGCCTTGGTTTGCTGCGGTCCTCATCTCTTAAAGCACAGTTGAAGTCTCCCCCTACGACGACGGGCATTGTAGTGTGTAATATGGAACGTAATTTTGTGAAAAGGGAGACTCTCTCGGCCACACTGGTGGGGCCGTACACGTTGACGACCCTGAGTGGGGAACCCCCGACATCGAAATCAGTGACGAGGATTCGCCCACTCTCCACAATATTGTGTGCTGTTGTTTTTACAAAGGGATTCTTCGTCAACGTGCCGACCCCATCAGCTCTGGCGATGTTGGAGCCAGACCAGAGAGAGTCTCCCATTCTCCATTCCCCCCCCAGAACGCCATCCAACTCCCGGAACGGGATTCCACATTCCTGGAGCAGGACGACGTCCGAGGGGATTTGTGAAAGAATGGAGAAAACTGTTGAGCGTTTGTCTGGATGTTTAATGCTGCGAGTGTTGAGTGTTGTTAATGTGATTGTATTTTCCATAGAAGTTTATTTTTGATGTGTATCTGGTGTACCGGGGTTATTACTAGAAATTTTTTGGCACATTTGGTCTATTGTAGTAAAAATTGTGTCTGGGTTATTTTGGCGCCTACTCACCCCCTGACCATGTGCTCCCATGGGTCTCCCCTCCCGACTGCCTGGGAGGTTCCGTCCTGGAGAGGTGGGGGCAGATGTTCTTACCCCAGGCTTCCCCCCAGCCCCTGGAGGGCCCTGAGAGGCGGATGTTGTTTGGGTCCCGTTTACAGAGTCTGGACCAGGGGCTGGCTGGTCCTTGGTGGTTCTAGGATGAAAGGTGCTAAGGGTGTGGTGACCGGTTTGTCTCGGCTTTGATGGTGGTGGGGTTGGTTTGTTTGGGCGTGGTAGGGGATTTGGCCTAACGGAGGTTTGTGGGGTTTCTTTTGGATTTGTCATAACGGCTCTTTTGGCTAATTTTGTTTGGCGTGTTATTGCTGGATTTGCAGGCTGGGTGGGAAAATTGTGCTGAGCTGTAGTTTTTGGTGATCTCATTCTTTTGCCCTTTTTGGATTTTGCCTTCTGCCAGGGTGTGATGGTGTCATCAGTGTCTGTGGTTGAGGAGTCTGACTCCTCCACCGTGATGAGGATGTCGGAGTCAGGCTCCTCCTTTACTGTGGTGATTGGGGATAGGGTAATCAGGGGAACTGTGCTGTTTGGGGTTTCCGAAATAGTGCTACAGGGGAGGTCTTGTGCCATGCTCGGTGCTTGTGTTGGTATGTTGTCAGGCTGAATGGGGGGGGACGTGTATGTATTTTCAATTATTGTGGGTATAAGAGGGGTAGGGAGCGGGGGGGCAGTCAATGACGATGGTAGGGGCGCGGTGCTCCGGGCCCTGTTCGCGTACGAGAGGGGGCAATCCCGAAAGAGATGCCCCCTCACCCCGCAAAGATTACAGGGCCTCGGGTCACGGCACGCCCTGGTCTCGTGCTCGCCGCCACACGACTTGCACTTGACCACTGTGCAGGCTGCGGCCAAGTGACCTAACTCGCCGCAGTTCCTGCACAGCTTGGGCATGCCGTGATAAAACACCACGCCCCGGTGTCTCCCCAGCGTAATGGTGCTGGGGATATGACATACCCCCCCAACTGCAGAGGGGTCAGGTTTTAGCTGGACCAGCCATTTTCTGGCCCCGGTCCAGACTCCGTCCTCATCCAGGACCCTCCGAGATCCTGATTTAACTTGGCCATACCTGCCCAACCACGTACTCACATCGTGGTCCTGTACAGCTTCATTATAAAACTGTACAGTGACCACTTTGTTTTCCGTGTCGGACAGGGGCTCTACCTCAAAGTTGCTGAGGGGGGCCTTGTCCTTCCCCTCTCTAAAGAGGTTCCAGAACCTCTCCAGGACATTAGCATTTTTAAAGCTAATTTCAAAAATATCTGCATTTCCTGGAACCTTCACCAGGCAGTTCAGGTCGCCAGGCACAAAGCCCATGGCTCGCTGAAGAACTGCCCGACTAAATTCCAGGCGGGTCATACCTGTCACTCTCCTGTCCTGTCCGCTCACTTTTGGGGCAGCAGCTCCATTTCCTCCACTGGTGGCAGCTGGCCCAGTGGTGCCCTCAGCGGCTGCACCACCTGCCCCTTGCTCCACCGGAGGACCCACACTACTGCTGCTGCCCCCTTCTCCACTGGGCAGGAGAGTCATGCGGACGGCGTGATGTCTTCTGACACCTGGCTGGACTCCTGTCGCCATCCTCCCTCTCGCTCAGGCCGGACCTTTGCCGTTGGGAAGAAAAGCAGACACAGCGCTCAAAGATGTTGTCCCCAGGGGACCAAAAGGCAAGCCCAAAAGGAGCTGATCAAAGATCAGCTCCCCTGGTGCAGTGGCACCTCCCTTCTTGAAGAAGACGCCAAGCGTTGGATCCAAGCAGGGATGGCAAAGCTGGATCCGGTCGGCGTCGTCTGGGTGAGGGAGGTCCTTGGTCCCCGTCTGCCTGCTCCTCTGCCTCGTCTTCGGGGAGCCTCAGGTGGAGCTGCTGCAGAGCCTGGAAGACCAGAGGGAGAGCGCAGCAGGAATGGCGAAGGCCCAGCGAAGAAAAGCTGGCGGTGGCCCGGAGAGCAACCCTGTCCGGGAGATCTCTCCGGGCAGCTCTGGAACTCCCCTCCGGTCCTCGGCAAAAAGGCGTTCCGCAGCAGTCGTGGCTCTTCCTCCGGATGGTAGAAGACTTCTGGCAGGGGATCCTCCAAGCGCTGCGTCGGCTTCGGCGTTTGGGGTTCGGCAGGCCGCGGTCAGGCCACTGGTACCTGCCTAGCCCCAAAACGCTGTGTTGGCTTCGGCGTTTGGGGTTCGGCAGGCCGCGGTCAGGCCACTGGTACCTGCCTAGCCCCAAAACGCTGTCGGTCCGGCCTGGTCCGCCGGCCTGCTGATCCACCGAAGCCGCGGTCAAGCCACTGGTACTTCGATTTCACAACAGACCTTCAAAGAGAGAGGGAAACAAGGAGCAAAAAGGAGAGAGAAAGAAAGAGGGACACGCCGCTCAAATTGCCTCAACACCTGCAAGCCCAGTGTCCTCTGCTGTTTTACGAGCAGAGGGCATTGGGTTAATACAATCTGAAGAGAAACCCGAGCGAAAAGCCTATCTACTTTTGATTGCACAGAGAACCGCAGTGGGCCCAAAAACAGAACCAACCAGGTATACTGGAAAATTGAACTTCTTTCTATATACATAAAATACCATATTGTCCCAGTCATGGTTGTGTGATGAATACCCAAAATACATTGTTTAAAAAAAGCATATCTGAGCTCTAAATGGTTTATCCAAACTTCCAATTCATTTTTTTCTTTTTTACATATTTTGAATATTACTGCACAGAGATCTAATGATACTTAACTCCCCCATTGATGATAACAACAAACAACACAACGCAAAACAAGATGCCGTACTATTTTCAACCACAATTTCAATTTCAATTTTTCAATTCCCAGTGCATCCGCAGATACAACAGACTGTTTAACTTGACTCATTGGGATGCACATAAACTATTACAATCACATCCGTGGTTATGTCATAATATACACTGCATGCATTATGGGTAAGAGCCAGAATATACATATTTGTTTAGCAATGTATTTTGGGTATTCATCACACAACCATGACAGGGATAATATGGTATTCTATGTATATACAAATAAGATAAAGGCACCAATATACCTTTTTTTGGGGCCACTGCTGTTCTCTGTGCGATCAAAAGTAGACAGACAATATTTTGGGGCTTCCTTTATTCCTAAATAAAGGCATTCTCCATTCTGCTTATGTATTTAAAACAAATGATTTATTCTCATGTACACATCCACATCATAATCTTGAAGGATATGTATTTCAGAGTTAAACCATTTGGTTTAATACATAAGCAGAACGGAGAATGCGCCCATCTACTTTTGATTGCACAGAGACCAGCAGTGACACAAAAAACAGAACCAATCAGGTATACTGGAGAACTGAACTTCTTTGTATATACATAAAATACCATATTGTCCCGGTCAGGGTTGCATGATGAATGCATTGCATTGTTTAAATAAGCATATCTTAGCTCTAAATGATTTATCCAGGCTTCCTATTCAATTATCTTTTTTTTTTTTACTTATTTTGAAAATTACTGCGCAGAGATCTAATAATACTTAACTCCCTCAGTGATGACAACTAACAAAACAACGCAAAACAAGACACATCACAATTTTCAACCACACGGCCCCAGCCCATGTGCAGTAAAAAGTAGATCGGCAATATTTTGGGGCTTCCGTTATTCAAAGAAATAAGGGCATTCCCCGTTCTACTTATGTGTTTAACCACATCCTTCAAGATTATTTAAAAGGACATGCACTTGAAAATAAATCATTTGTTTGTTTCAAATAAACATGCAGAATAGGGAATGCCCTTATTTCTTTGAATAACAGCTATCTACTGTTGATTGCACAGGCAAGTGGCTGAACTTCTTTGTATATACATAAAATATCATATTGTTCCAGTCATGGTTGTGTGATAAATACCCAAAATGCATTGTTTAAATGAGTATCTTAGCTCGAAAAGGTTTATACAGGTTTCCAATTGTATTCTGAATATTATTGCAAAGGGAGCTAATGACACATTGTTCTCTCATCAATTGTAATAATCAACACAAAGTGAAAGCAAATTGCAGTATAGTTCTCAAGCACAAATTCTGAGCATTTCTAACAGCATCAGCATCAAAAATAGATTGGCTACTTCATTCAAACAAATGAATGGATCACCAAGTCTCTGTATTATTTCCAAGTACACCAAATATTTTTCAGAACAAGGAATCCACTTCTATCTATAACAAAATAAAATTCCAACTTATTTTACTTGCACAATGAGAAGTAGTAGTTCTCAAAAGCATCGTCAAGACAGTTGACCTTCGCTATTTACAATCTACATAAAATACTATGCATTCCCATTCGTGGCAGTTTGACAAATATCCAAAATGCACCATATACTAAGAACATTATTCTCAAGTTTAAAACATTTTCCTTGAACATCCATTTCACCAATTCTCAAATCAAAAACACATCCAACAAACATATAAAGTCAATGAAATAATAAATGATGAAATTAATCAACTTTTATTTTTAGAAAAGACTATAGTCTTAGCTACGTTGCAATTTCCCAATGAAACACATTTTTCCACATAAGTTTCTTCTTGCTTATTTTTGAGAATGTTATTAAATGAAAATGATTTACTATGCATTTGCATTACATTGAATCTCCCAGTCCCCAACACAGCAGCCCTTATGCCAGTCTACACATGCTGACTGCTGGTCAGGGTTCTGTTAAAGATTGTAATTTACCGATTTAAAAAGAAGAATCTGTCAGGCTCCCTGGTGTCCCGCTGAGGGAGTCAGTCCTGATACCTGGACAGGCTGCGGCCACTTAGTGTCGCGTGACAATCGATCGGCATCGGAAAAGACCTGCCACTTTCTGAGGATGTGCATTAAATATTTACGCAGACGCTGTGATTGGAGATGACATTGAGTGAAGGATCCCCAGGCTCCGCTGGAGAGCGGGGAAGGGCGAGAGGCCGGGGGTGACATACGTCATATAAACTCATAATACGCCAAATACAATTCTTTAAATGCATGCCTTGGAATGGTTGGTTTTTTCTGGATAACTGATCTCCACATGGGTGTGTGCATAAAGGCACAGTCAGTGTGGGACAAATCCCAGCAGCCACTGCTGCAGGAAGGGAGCACATGCACACTGCAGGTAATGCACGAACCAGCACAAGTCACACAGCCATGTTAGGGCTTCTTTTCAAACAGAGGAGGATGGATTATGATTTTTAAGTTTTTTCAATAAATGACAGAATGCACTGCACTATGCTGCAGTCCTGTAGAGACGGCCTGCAGTGCATTGACAGATTTAAAGTGAAGTGATTTATGTACAGCTGATATCTGAGGACACTGGTCTGACGCTGCAGGGCTGGCTTGGGGAGAGCTTTTAATTGGGTCTCCTCCAGCAAGCCGCTCAGTGAGCGTCAGTCCGGAGTCCGTCATGGAGGGGCAGAGTTTAGGCCTGGGCGCAGTGTCGAGGTCTGTTTCCTAAAAACCCTGTCAGTGCTGCAGGACTCCCATTTCTCCAGTCATAGAACACGCGTTCCTTCTGCAGGACTCCCATTTCTCCAGTCGTAGAACACGTATTCCTTCTGCAGGACTCCCATTTCTCCAGTCGTAGAACACGTATTCCTTCTGCAGGACTCCCATTTCTCCAGTCGTAGAAGATGCATTCCTTCTGCAGAATTCATGGCTTCAAAAGAAAGAGCTGCTGTCTCTCCTGCGTTGGGTGAAGGGGGCAGGATGCTAACTGCAGGATTAGTTCATATTTTCCATTTGCTTTTGTTTATTGAATCCATTGTACAAAGCCCCCCCCCCCTACCCTCGAGGATGTGTGGCATGTGTAATGGATGCCACCTCTGGTCATTCCTAGGACAATCTCCTGACCCCCCTGTGTTTACCACTGTCCCCCTGTGTCTCTCTCACTGTCCCCCTGTGTCTCTCTCACTGTCCCCCTGTGTCTCTCTCACTGTCCCCCTGTGTCCCTCTCACTGTCCCCCTGTGTCTCTCTCACTGTCCCCCTGTGTCTCTCTCACTGTCCCCCTGTGTCCCTCTCACTGTCCCCCTGTGTCTCTCTCACTGTCCCCCTGTGTCTCTCTCACTGTCCCCCTGTGTCCCTCTCACTGTCCCCCTGTGTCTCTCTCACTGTCCCCCTGTGTCTCTCTCACTGTCCCCCTGTGTCTCTCTCACTGTCCCCCTGTGTCCCCCGCTCTCTCACTGTCCCCCTGTATCCCTCGCTCTCTCACTGTCCCCCTGTATCCCTCGCTCTCTCACTGTCCCCCTGTGTCTCTCTCACTGTCCCCCTGTGTCCCCCGCTCTCTCACTGTCCCCCTGTGTCCCCCGCTCTCTCACTGTCCCCCTGTGTCCCTCTCACTGTCCCCCTGTGTCTCTCTCACTGTCCCCCTGTGTCTCTCTCACTGTCCCCCTGTGTCCCTCTCACTGTCCCCCTGTGTCTCTCTCACTGTCCCCCTGTGTCCCTCTCACTGTCCCCCTGTGTCTCTCTCACTGTCCCCCTGTGTCTCTCTCACTGTCCCCCTGTGTCTCTCTCACTGTCCCCCTGTGTCCCTCTCACTGTCCCCCTGTGTCTCTCTCACTGTCCCCCTGTGTCCCTCTCACTGTCCCCCTGTGTCTCTCTCACTGTCCCCCTGTGTCTCTCTCACTGTCCCCCTGTGTCTCTCTCACTGTCCCCCTGTGTCTCTCTCACTGTCCCCCTGTGTCCCTCCCACTGTCCCCCTGTGTCCCCCGCTCTCTCACTGTCCCCCTGTGTCTCTCTCACTGTCCCCCTGTGTCTCTCTCACTGTCCCCCTGTGTCTCTCTCACTGTCCCCCTGTGTCTCTCTCACTGTCCCCCTGTGTCCCTCCCACTGTCCCCCTGTGTCTCTCTCACTGTCCCCCTGTGTCTCTCTCACTGTCCCCCTGTGTCCCTCCCACTGTCCCCCTGTGTCTCTCTCACTGTCCCCCTGTGTCTCTCTCACTGTCCCCCTGTGTCCCTCCCACTGTCCCCCTGTGTCTCTCTCACTGTCCCCCTGTGTCTCTCTCACTGTCCCCCTGTGTCCCTCCCACTGTCCCCCTGTGTCTCTCCCACTGTCCCCCTGTGTCTCTCTCACTGTCCCCCTGTGTCTCTCTCACTGTCCCCCTGTGTCTCTCTCACTGTCCCCCTGTGTCCCTCTCACTGTCCCCCTGTGTCTCTCTCACTGTCCCCCTGTGTCTCTCTCACTGTCCCCCTGTGTCTCTCTCACTGTCCCCCTGTGCCACTGGCTCACTGACTGGCCTGTACTGGGACAGCTGTGTCCTCTAGGGGGCGCTGTTCCACTACTATTCTAAGGTGCTATGGGGAAAAACATTTTTATTTGATCGCATTTTGTACATTTGGCTATTTGCAGAATTTATTTGAAAGCTCATGGAGTGTGAGTATTTGAGAGTGTTTATGTTGACGTGACCATTTTGCGAGGGAGACAATGCCATCATCATGAGAATATCACACAATCCTTTTCAGAATGTGAATCCGGTTATTGACAGCAAGTAAGGGGAGATT
>NC_083778.1:22852964-22885464 GCF_963514075.1 Conger conger | reverse complement strand
CCCCAGCCCAGTCCCTCTATTCCCCCCAGCCCGGTCCCCCAATCCCCCCCAGCCCGGTCCCCCAATCCCCCCCAGCCCGGTCCCCCAATCCCCCCCAGCCCGGTCCCTCTATCCCCCCCAGCCCGGTCCCCCAATCCCCCCCAGCCCGGTCCCTCTATCCCCCCCAGCCCGGTCCCCCAATCCCCCCCAGCCCGGTCCCCCAATCCCCCCCAGCCTGGTCCCTCTATCCCCCCCAGCCCGGTCCCCCAATCCCCCCTGCCTGGTCCCCCAATCCCCCCTGCCTGGTCCCTCTATCACCCCCAGCCCGGTCCCCCCAATCCCCCCCAGCCCGGTCCCTCTATCCCCCCCAGCCCGGTCCCCCAATCCCCCCAGCCCGGTCCCCAAACCCCCCCAGCCCGGTCCCTCTATCCCCCCCAGCCCGGTCCCTCTATCCCCCCCAGCCCGGTCCCTCTATTCCCCCCAGCCCGGTCCCCCAATCCCCCCCAGCCCGGTCCCTCTATCCCCCCCAGCCCGGTCCCCCAATCCCCCCCAGCCCGGTCCCCCAATCCCCCCCAGCCCGGTCCCCCAATCCCCCCAGCTCGGTCCCCCAATCCCCCCAGCTCGGTCCCCCAATCCCCCCCAGCCCAGTCCCCCAATCCCCCCTGCCCGGTCCCTCTATCCCCCCCAGCCCGGTCCCCCTATCCCCCCCAGCCCGGTTCCCCAATCCCCCCCAGCCCAGTCCCCCAATCCCCCCCAGCCCGGTCCCTCTATCCCCCAGCCCGGTCCCCCAATCCCCCCAGCCCAGTCCCCCAATCCCCCCAGCCCGGTCCCGCTACCTCCACCAGACCAGACCAGACCCACTGTCTCCAGAATTAGCTGTCTTTATTTACCTAAAGATTCCTTGCTTGTTGGTCTTTCTTTCCATCATTTTTAATGTGCTTAGAGGGTATGGCATAGTTGTACAATTTGAGTTTGTTCAAAGAGCTGATATTAGTGTCTGGTAGCCTGAACAATAACTCCAGTGGCGAAATGAGCAACAGAGCCATAACCATGACGACAGGCTGAATGAGCCACCATTCAGAAATATGAACAAACACAGATATTTCATTTCATCACAGAGCACTGGTCACTGCCACAGGGCCATTTTACCCCATGTCCTCATGAAGAGGTCATTCACAAAACAGTAGGAGCCCCAGCATTGGTCCCAGGGGCACTGTCTGGGCTGGTCCTGAGGTCCTTTTTGATTTATGTGCAGTTATTTTTATCCACATGCCTGTCCTGTTGGTGCGATGATTCATGGTTCACTGTGATCATACAAGGGTTTTTTCGGGTATGTTTTATTTGGAACATTATTCCACTTCTGTTCAGTCCCAGGCCTGTATTTACTGAGGCCTCTCTCTCTCTCGAAAGGTTTATTTATTTATGAGAGAGGAACAGAGTGAAGGGTTGATTCATTGACACAGTGAAGTCTGGACCTGCCAGAGTTTCTTTTCTTGTCAGCGCGTTAAGTAATTCCATCCATTTTCATATGTGTCAATCACTCAGGCCTATGTGTCAAATGCATATGTGTCAGTCACTCAGGCCTATGTGTCAAATGCATATGTGTCAGTCACTCAGGCCTATGTGTCAAATGCCTATGTGTCAGTCACTCAGGCCTATGTGTCAAATGCATATGTGTCAGTCACTCAGGCCTATGTGTCAAATGCCTATGTGTCAGTCACTAAGGCCTGGTAGTGGAACTCCAGTGCCAGTTAATGTCAGGAACATAAAGCTGGGGCGATGATATTATCAGCTTCCTGTGTGAGCCATGGTGCTATGAGGGTAAATTTAGATTAAAATCAGAATGATACCCAGTACTAATGGCAGCACTCACAGCTGTGCCCTTCCAGAATAGTCCATCTGACCCCCAGAGCTAAACCAAGAGCATGATGTGCAACAACGCAGAAGGGCGTGTGTGCTTGTCTGTGCATGTGTGTGTGTGCGTGTGTGTGTGTATGCATGTGTGTGTGTGCGTGTGTGTGTATGCGTGTGCGTGTGTGTGTGTGTGTGAGTGTGAGTGTCTTTTTATATCCATCCACCAGATGTCAGGCTTTCACTAGATTTTGTGTCTCGACTCAGCATTTCAGAAACCGCCCTTTCTCAAGTTATAAATGTATTTATCTGCATCATATTCATATACATCATATTCAGGGAGGAGGAGAGGGAGAAGGGGGGGGGGGGTGAGGTCTATTTTGGATTGAATATTATATTTACACACACACACACACACACACACCTTCTGATATTGGTGAGAGGTATAGATAAGGCTAAGTGATATGGTGTTTGGGTTTTTGGAGCAGCCATCTCGTTATTGACCCAAGGGCAGCGTGCAGGCCAACACATTATGTCCCCCACCGAATTGTCCGAACAGACCACGCGGGAAATCACATACAGCACATTTCCCGTTGTATTTATGCACAGTGCACACGAATCGCAAGAAAAGGCCTGTGGGTGGCTGCCCAGTCTGTTTTAAGGTGAGATTTCTCTTTTGTGTGTCGGCCTGCGTGCCCTTACTCGCTTGCCACCTTGAACTCGATGGAATCGACCCGTGAGCCATCTGGGCATGCGTAAACGGTTGCGCAATTATGGGAATCTTAAAGTAATGACAGAAAGTAGTTGGAATGTTTAAAAGAACGCCACAAACGAAGTTGAGTCAAGATTCACGCAGATATATTGGCGTTACTTTCGATGGATATTTATGAAGAATCAATTGGAACAGGTAAAGAAAATCCCGGCGTACCCTTTTGAATGAATAGGCGTATTTTTACATCTGAAAAGGGTAGTTTCGGTTTTCAATTGAGAGGTTATTGTGCATGGTAGCGTCTCCAAACGCTGTACTTTCCCTTTAAGTTAGTGTTGAATGAAACTGGTTTAACCAACTCTGTGGTTTTCACACTAGACCGCTTACCACAACTGCGAACTCAACAGTCCAGCAAGTTCCGTTTCGGTAAGACACAAACTCTTTTATATGAAAACTTTGGTGCTGACGTAGAAATAGGTTTTAGCGATTTGGCACGGTTCAGCTCGTATAAATACATGAGTTCAGCCTATTTTTCATTTAAAAAAATGAAAGGTTTTTTGGGTTGGTTTGGAAGAAGTGCAGCGGAATGTGCGCTATGTGTTTTATATATGCACGATTTCACCTTTTACAATGTTTTACGTTTATCTATCACATTCAGGAAATCTATTTCAATTAGACATTCGATACAGCTTTAGAAAAATACGTTTCTCTAAATGTTTAAGGCCTTGAGGATCGTTGTCTGAGTTACCTGTGTGGTTTAAGAGGAGGGAGGTACGGAGTGGTTTTCAGAAACTGTATACAGTTACTGAGCACTTTATTAGGAACACAGTACTGATACTGCGTAGGGCTTTCCTTTGCTTTCAAAACAGCCTCAGTTGTTCGCGGCATGGATTTCACAAGATTCCTTTGAGATTCTGTTCCATGTTGACATGCTTGCGTCTTGCAATTTCTGCAGATTTGTCTGCTGCACATTCATGTTGTGAATCTCCTGTTCTACCACATCCCAAAGCTGTTCTATTGGATTCAGATCCGGTGACTGGGAAGGCCACTGAAGAACATTGAACTCATTCTCGTGTTCATGAAACCAGTTTGAGACTAATGTTGCTTTGTGAGATGGTGCATTATCATGCTGGAAGTAGCCATTAGAAGATGGGTTCATTGTGGCCATGAAGGGGTAAACGCTCAAGATTTTTTGCCCATTCTGATGGTGCAGACTGGGACGGGTGCAGACTCATTGGGCTTTTTTCCCCCCATATAACACCATTTTTGTGCTGGTGTCTGATGGGAGATGAACTGGCCTTATGAAGAGTGGAGGTCTGTGCTGTTATCCATGCTGTTATGCAGTGTTCTTAGCAGTGCTGTTAGCAGTGCTGTTATGCAGTGTTCTTAGCAGTGCTGTTATGCAGTGTTCTTAGCAGTGCTGTTAGCAGTGCTGTTATGCAGTGTTCTTAGCAGTGCTGTTATGCAGTGTTCTTAGCAGTGCTGTTATGCAGTGTTCTTAACAGTGCTGTTATCCATGCTGTTAGCAGTGCTGTTATGCAGTGTTCTTAGCAGTGCTGTTGTCCGTGCGGTTATGCAGTGTTCTTAGCAGTGCTGTGAGCAGTGCTGTTATCCATGCTGTTAGCGTAGCAGTGCTGTTATCCATGCTGTTAGCATAGCAGTGCTGTTATCCATGCTGTTAGCCTAGCAGTGCTGTTATCCATGCTGTTAGCATGGCAGTGCTGTTATCCATGCTGTTGGCAGTGCTGGTATCCATGTTGTTATGGAGTGCTGTTATCCATGCTGTTAGCATAGCCGTGCTGTTATCCGTGCTGTTAGCAGTTGTAGGGCCCATTCCGGGTTTGATTTGCGCTTGTGTGTGTTCAGCCGGGGGGTTGTTTGAACCTTATCTCAAAGGAGCAGGGGAATGTTTAGCAGAAAGGAAGTCAGTTTCCCCTCTGTGCCACCCTCAAAAGCCCCAGAGCTCCCCACGCGGAGTGTTCTGGCTGCAGGGATTCTGGCACAAAATGGCCACTCCTGCCTGGCTCTGCCTCACCTCCCCCCCCCCCCACGTTTAAAATGATTGAGTGTCAGCACCAGTCTCACTCTCTCTCTCTGCGGCTCTCTCTCTCTTTCTTCAAGGCCATTGTTGAATGTGAGAGTACAGACTGGCCTGTAAGATAAGTGCATGTGTGCCAGACACGGATCCATTCCTCATATTTCTGTAGCTATAATGAAATTGGCTGTAGGAATTGTTCTACTTTGTTTGTCCAGACAGGAGAAATTCCCGAATTGGCACCAACTTTGAGAAGTTTACATACAAAGTCTGCACAACAAAGAGGAAATCTCCCGTGGTTTGCTAGCAGCACACATCAAATAACTGTACTTCTGTTGTCTTGTGATAGCCGATTCCCTGACAGAGCTGGTACCTTGCCGTGTTTCTACCATGACCTCCGACCCTGACCTGGATCAGCTGGCTGAGATAGGTGAGTCTGTCTGCCCTTCAGCCTAAAGACCTCAAACCTTTTATTTTTCATTTTTAAAAATGAAAAATCCTAAAAGCAAATCCACTTGCAGTGTGGATCATTGATTTTAAGGATACAGACCCCACCTCGAGCTAATGAAAGAGTGAAAGAATGCATGGTTAATCCAAAGTGTTTGCCTCTTTTCACTTACACTGTGGATTCTGCAGGATTATGTATGTGTTTCTTTCTGCTCTGAAACCCCAGTGTTGTTTCTGGTTGGCCAAAACATCCATACACAGCACCCGTGACCTCTGACCTCAGCAGACCTGAATCTAACCCCCGCCCCCCCCCCCCCCCTCTCTCAGAGCTGAGGAAGGAGGAGGAAGAGGAGGAGCGGGGGGGGCTTGGCGACCCCTCGGCCCCCCCCCAGGCGCACCTCCTGTGTGGACTCCGCCCATCCGTACTACGATGTGGCTCGACACGGTATGCTGCAGGTCACAGGTGAGCACGCCGCATTCCCCCAAAGCATGCTGGGAGAGGCTGTTCTTCACCTGTACCAGTCATGGGGCACCTGTGCTGATATACACAGTGCTCTTTATTATGCTATATAGACTACCGTGTACACAAAGCACAGCCCTCCCTCCCTCTCTCTCTCTCTCTCTCTCTCTCCGTCTCCCTCTGTCCCTCTCTCTCTCTCCATTTCTTGGAAACCGGTGAGACAGCTTTCCTGGGATAAGGACAGTGCTGCGAGTCTGATCTGTGCACTGCACTCTCACACTCAGCCCCAGAGGAAGTGACACCACAGGGAATGCTCTGAGGCTAGAGTTACTTCCCCCCCCCCCGCCTTCCTGTTTGCTGTAATTCGGAGAAGAGACGGAATCTGACTGTGTCTCTCTCTCTCTCTCTCTGTCTCTGTCTCTCTCTCTTTTCTCCAGGGGACGATAATTACGGCAGAAAGCTGATCACCTTCAGCTGCTCCTGCATGCCCCCGTCACACGAGCTCAACCACCAAAGACTGCTGCAGTGAGTGAGAGCCCTAGGGTCTAACGGGACTCTGTAGGTCTCTGAAGTACACTAGTCTAATGGGACTCTGTAGGTCTCTGAAGTACACTAGTCTAACGGGACTCTGTAGGTCTCTGAAGTACACTAGTCTAACGGTGGTCTCTGTAGGTATCTGAAGTACACTGGTCTAACAGTGATCTCTGTAGGTATCTGAAGTACACTGGTCTAACGGTGGTCTCTGTAGGTATCTGAAGTACACTGGTCTAACGGTGGTCTCTGTAGGTATCTGAAGTACACTGGTCTAACGGTGGTCTCTGTAGGTATCTGAAGTACACTGGTCTAACGGTGGTCTCTGTAGGTATCTGAAGTACACTCTGGACCAGTATGTGGAGAGCGACTACACGGTGGTGTACTTCCACCACGGGCTGCGCAGCACCAACAAGCCGTCTCTGCGCTGGCTGAGGGACGCATACAAGGAGTTCGACCGCAAGTCAGTCCATCACAACACCCCTGATCTACACTGCACACACAACACCCCTGATCCTCACTGCACACACAGCACCCCTGATCTACACTGCACACACAACACCCCTGATCCACACTGCACACACAACACCCCTGATCCACACTGCACACACACTGCACACACAACACCCCTGATCCACACTGCACACACAACACCCCTGATCCACACTGCACACACAACACCCCTGATCCACACTGCACACACAACACCCCTGATCTACACTGCACACACAGCACCCCTGATCTACACTGCACACACAACACCCCTGATCCACACTGCACACACAGCACCCCTGATCCACACTGCACACACACTGCACACACAACACCCATGATCCTCACTGCACATACACTGCACACACACACACACACACACACTGCACACACAACACCCATGATCCTCACTGCACACACACTGCACACACAACACCCCTGATCTACACTGCACACACAACACCCCTGATCCACACTGCACACACAACACCCCTGATCTACACTGCACACACAACACCCCTGATCTACACTGCACACACAACACCCCTGATCCACACTGCACACACACTGCACACACAACACCCATGATCCTCACTGCACATACACTGCACACACACACACACACACACACACACACACACACACACTGCACACACAACACCCATGATCCTCACTGCACACACAACACCCATGATCCACACTGCACACACAACACCCATGATCCTCACTGCACACACAACACCCATGATCCACACTGCACACACAACACCCATGATCCTCACTGCACATACAACACCCCTGATCTACACTGCACACACAACACCCCTGATCTACACTGCACACACAACACCCATGATCAATGATGATGATGATGTTGTCTGTTTACAGGTACAAGAAAAATCTGAAGGCTCTCTACGTTGTCCACCCAACCAACTTCATCAGAATTCTCTGGAACATATTCAAACCCATTATAAGGTGCTTCCACGTCTCCATGTCTGCAGCTGTAGATTACATTACAATACTCACTGTGACGCTGCTATCCAGAGCAACGTCCAGTTCTGCGGACTGTACTACAAGACAGATATTAGAGGCTCTGGAAAAGGTTCAAAAAAGGGCAACCAGATTGGTATGAAAGATAACAGTTATAAGGAAAGACTTAATCTCTTCAAGTGTAGTACTAGGACGCAGAGGAGAGATCTGATTGAGGCTTTTAAATTAATAAACAAAGTGAACTACAGGAGATTCTTCAGATTGATCTCTGAATGAGGGCACACGTGAAGGGTGAATTCGTCTCAGACGTGAGGCAGCATTTTTCCACAGTCACAGCTTGCTGTGGGGGTTTTCAGGACCAGGCTTGATAAGGTGCGAGATACTATCTGGCTTTGAGGCAAACTATGCAGTGAGTTTACTGTAGTGGCAGGAGAAGGCGAGCCCTGCAGGGTGGAATGGCTGATTGGTTCTCCTCGTTACGCTACGCTGCCCCGTTGGCTTCAGGAATGTGAGCCATCACTGAGCACTCAGACACATCTGTGAGTTTAATGGTAACCCAAGAAACGACAAAAGGTGCATTGCAACAAAAGAAGTGGGCGAGACAGATAACCAGCGTTTACTCAGTGATACCAAGAACAAACAAAAGAAGGTTATCTAAATCGGGGGATCAGGGAAGGTAAGGTAAATTTATCCTGGAGGTCTGGAGGTGAATTTGCAGTAGAGTCTGTGCTCTTTTCTTGCAGTCATAAGTTTGGGAAGAAGCTGACTTATGTGAACTACCTGGCAGAACTGAGAGATCACCTGAACTACCAGCAGCTGATCATTCCCCCCGAGGTCCTCCGGTAAGATGGATGTGCGTTTGTTATAATGTGTCTGGAGCAGCTAGACCCAGTAGCTCACAGCATTAGCCGGCCTCATTAAAGAAGGCTGTTAGCGGAGTTATTATGGGACTCTGTTCAGGAGCAGTCAGGTGCTTCTGCACCCTGCTTGTCTGCGTAAGTGCTAATTATGCTAATGAAAATGTTGCTCAACGCGCGTGTTTGTTTGTTTGTGAGTGTTTACGGGGTGATAAGGACACACTCCTCTACACTAATGCATGCTGGGATGGCTGGCTGTGTGTTGTTTCTCTGAAGGAAAGGTTGTTTTTTTTTCCACCTCTCCCCCTGTACCTGGTGTGCGCGGGTTTCCATGGTGACGGCGGTTCTCAGACACGATGAGAAGCTCAGAGCCGCACAGAAGGGGGGGGGGCCGCCCCCGCCCGCTAAAGTCCCGCCCCCCCGGCCCCCCCTCCCCACCCAGCAGTTTGGAGTCAGCTTGCAGTAGTGAGTGCCCCCTTTCTGCTTTACAATGAATCAGTAACGTTTATTTGAGCTATGAATGCAATAATAAACGCTCTTACAGGTAAATATTGTGCTCCCAAACATTCTCAGTTTATTTAATCCAAATGGTTCTTCAGTGTTGAGAGCTGTAGAACTGTGATTGGCTCAGTTGGACCGAGTCATATAGTGTTCTTATTCTCTCCCCACTAGTGTTCGAGTCATATAGTGTTCTTATTCTCTCCCCTCTAGTGTTCGAGTCATATAGTGTTCTTATTCTCTCCCCTCTAGTGTTCGAGTCATAGAGTGTTCTTATTCTCTCCCCTCTAGTGTTCGAGTCATATAGTGTTCTTATTCTCTCCCCTCTAGTGTTCGAGTCATATAGTGTTCTTATTCTCTCCCCTCTAGTGTTCGAGTCATATAGTGTTCTTATTCTCTCCCCTCTAGTGTTCGAGTCATATAGTGTTCTTATTCTCTCCCCTCTAGTATTCGAGACAAAAACAAGTGCGCACTCATCCCGCCAGTAATGTCTCAGACTGTATCCTACCTGAAACAGAAGGGTAAGAGAAATGTGTGTGTGTGTCTGCAATAAGTATGCTGTTATTCAATACCGAGAGACTCAGAGAGACGCAGAGAGACTCAGAGAGACTCAGAGAGACGCAGAGAGACTCAGAGAGACTCAGAGAGACGCAGAGAGACGCAGAGAGACTCAGAGAGACTCAGAGAGACGCAGAGAGACGCAGAGAGACGCAGAGAGACTCAGAGAGACGCAGAGAGACGCAGAGAGACTCAGAGAGACGCAGAGAGACGCAGAGAGACTCAGAGAGACGCAGAGAGACTCAGAGAGACTCAGAGAGACGCAGAGAGACTCAGAGAGACTCAGAGAGACGCAGAGAGACGCAGAGAGACTCAGAGAGACTCAGAGAGACTCAGAGAGACTCAGAGAGACTCAGAGAGACGCAGAGAGACGCAGAGAGACGCAGAGAGACTCAGAGAGACTCAGAGAGACGCAGAGAGACGCAGAGAGACTCAGAGAGACGCAGAGAGACGCAGAGAGACGCAGAGAGACTCAGAGAGACTCAGAGAGACTCAGAGAGACTCAGAGAGACGCAGAGAGACGCAGAGAGACTCAGAGAGACGCAGAGAGACGCAGAGAGACGCAGAGAGACTCAGAGAGACGCAGAGAGACTCAGAGAGACTCAGAGAGACGCAGAGAGACTCAGAGAGACTCAGAGAGACGCAGAGAGACGCAGAGAGACGCAGAGAGATGGCACAATGATCTTGTGAAAATGAGCAGTCTGCCTGTCTGCCCCCTGCAGGGCTGCACACTGAGGGAATCTTCCGGAGGTCGGCCCGTGTACAGCTGATCTCAGAGGTCCAGAAGCTCTACAACCTGGGTGAGACCGTCCTCCCTTAGCCCTCTGGGGCAGCAGGGGGCGCTGTGGTCTCTGATGCCGTGGGGAAGACAGGGTCAATTTCACATCTCATTCAGAATCTATCCAGGCTCCCTATCCACCCTGGACTGCACACACTGTCCTGTCATTGCCATTCGTGATGTGAAAGCCGGGACCTTATATAGCGGGGTTAGCTAGGCTAGTTTGCTAATGAAGTTACACTTATGCCCTTAATTTTGTGCAGAGGTGTTAGGCCTGTCTCTGTCCGCTCAGTGGAGGGGTTAGATGGCTGCTGAGCAGGTGTAGCGGTGTGTGGGGGTGTGGGGCGGTATGGGACAGTGTGGGGCGGTATGGGGCAGTATGGGGCGGTGTGTGGGTATGGGGCGGTGTTTGGGGATGTGTGGGGGTATGGGACAGTGTGGGGCGGTATGGGGCAGTATGGGGCGGTGTGTGGGTATGGGGCGGTGTTTGGGGATGTGTGGGGGTATGGGGCGGTGTGGGGCAGTGTGGGGCGGTATGGGGCGGTGTGTGGGTGTGGGGCGGTGTTTGGGGGTGTGTGGGGGTATGGGGCAGTGTGGGGCGGTGTGTGGGTGTGGGGCGGTGTTTGGGGGTGTGTGGGGGTATGGGGCAGTGTGGGGCGGTATGGGACAGTGTGGGGCGGTATGGGGCAGTATGGGGCGCTGTGTGGGTGTGGGGCGGTGTTTGGGGATGTGTGGGGGTATGGGGCATTGTGGGGCGGTATGGGGCGGTGTGTGGGTGTGGGGCGGTGTTTGGGGATGTGTGGGGGTATGGGGCAGTGTGGGGCGGTATGGGGCGGTGTGTGGGTATGGGGCGGTGTTTGGGGATGTGTGGGGGTATGGGGCAGTGTGGGGCGGTATGGGGCAGTATGGGGCGGTGTGTGGGTATGGGGCGGTGTTTGGGGATGTGTGGGGGTATGGGGCAGTGTGGGGCAGTGTGGGGCGGTATGGGGCGGTGTGTGGGTGTGGGGCGGTGTTTGGGGGTGTGTGGGGGTATGGGGCAGTGTGGGGCAGTGTGGGGCGGTATGGGGCGGTGTGGGGCAGTGTGGGGCGGTGTGTGGGTGTGGGGCGGTGTTTGGGGGTATGTGGGTATGAGACGTATACTGACCTCTCTGCAGGACGGCCGGTGGAGTTCGAGCGCTACGGCGATGTCCACGTTCCCGCCGTCATCCTGAAGAGCTTCCTGCGGGAGCTACCTGAGCCACTGCTCACCTTCGCCCTGTACGACCGCGTGCAGGACATCCTGCGTGAGTCCTGCCCCTTCCTGTCCCGTACCCCAGCCCTGTACCCAGCCCTGTACCCCTGTACCCAGCCCTGTACCCCTAACCCTGTACCCCAGCCCTGTACCCAGCCCTGTACCCCTGTACCCCTGTACCCCAGCCCTGTACCCACCCCGGTACCCCAACCCTGTACCTCAGCCCTGCATTTTCTGAAAACGTGTCCCCCAAAGTGAAGGGCAAAATCTCTATCTCAACGAGTCCAGACAGACCGGAATCGATAGTGTAGCGTTTCCCAGCTGCAGTTTGATCCTCGGCTGTGGAGAGTCTGAAGAGGGAATATGAGGCCTGCAGGTTTTACGCCCTTGGGTAAAGTAGGCTAACGTGCTAACGTTCTCTTGCATCTCCGCTCCTCGGGGGTGGACAGCAGTCTGGGTAAAGTCGGCTAACGTGCTAACGTTCTCTTGCATCACCGCTCCTCAGGGGTGGAGAGCAGTCTGGGTAAAGTAGGCTAACGTGCTAACGTTCTCTTGCGTCTCCGCTCTTCAGAGGTGGAGAGCAGTTTGAGGGTGGATGCGGTGAAGGAGGTGGTGGAGAGCATTCCAGAACACAACTACATCGTGCTGAAGTACCTGACGTGTTTCCTGCACATGGTGAGTGTCAAACCTGTACAGAGCCCTGTTCAGTTAAACACCTTGTACACTTTTTACACTTGCTTTTAAAATGTGCTACAAGATAAAGATGAACAGTTAGTTAGAACCTCACCCATTCACAAGTGTGGGTGCAGGCTCAGAATAGTACCACAGTAAGCTCTTAACTCTTTACCTGTACTTACCTGCGCAGGTGTCCCAGGAGAGCATCATTAACAAGATGAGTCCGTCGAACCTGGCCTGCATTTTCGCCGTCAACCTGCTGTGGCCCCCCCACGGCACCGTGTCCCTGCGGGCCCTCACCCCCCTCAACATCTTCACCCAGATCCTCATCGAGCACTACCGCACCGTGTTTGGGTCCCGCTGCCCGCCCGCTCAGGTCCTGCCCTGAGGCGGCCGGCGCCCGGGTCCCGGGTCCCATCCTCCGACAGACCCGACAGACCCAACAGAACCAAACAAGCCACCTGGGATCACACTAAAGGAGGAGGGAGGAATTCTTGGTCACCTGAGAAAGATATGATTAGAAAATGTTACATTTGTACAGGTAATGAGGCTTGGATTTGACACTGAACAGGCGGGTGAAACATTCCTGTGTGTTTCATCACCACTGGAACGGACGCAGCCTCCACAGAAGGTCTGGACAATCAAAGCACCGGGGGGGGGGGGGGGGGGGGGGGGGGGCATGCTTTAACCTGCCTCCGCCTCCTCTCTATTTATAAAGATGTGCCGTTTCAAGATCTCGAGACTGCCCAAGGCAACAGGCAGAATAATCTTCACTCAAAGTACCTGAAGCAGCAAACCGCTTTGCAGTGAAATAAGTCGCCTTGGCAACAGAAAACTGGCAGGAGTGTCTGAGATGACCTTGCTGGTAATAGGCTCTGAGGGTTTCCAACCCTGTACCCCAACCCTGTACCCTAACCCTGTACCCCTAACCCTTGCTGGTAATAGGCTCTGAGGGTTTCCGTGTGTGTCTGTGCTGAGATGGAGGGGCTGGGCAATAATGGAGACATCTGTTGTGCATCTTTCATCTCTGCGCGACCTTTCATTTCTGCTCTTCTGCTCTCCTACTCCTGTTGCTTCACTGTCGCATCATAACTTCAATATCTTGCGCTGGGTGGAGGGGAAGACCAGCCTTCACAAAAGCCCAGTAAAGCTGAGGGTTCTGAGTGTACGGATCACAGGATCTCCTCAGATGTGAAATTGGCAGCCGGCTATTACAGATAAAGCCTGAATGTTTATGTTGACTCTTCCTGTGCCAGTGAGCACCGGGCTATGTCCCGTTGCTCTTGAATTCTTATAAATTGTGCAGAATTCAGTTGTTTTTGTTGTAATTGATGAGAAATTAAAGCATCTAATAAAATGTGCAATAATACACAACATGCATCCATTCAGAGGAAAGATATGCATATTATTTAAACAATGCATTTTGGGTATATTTTTTGTACAACCACAAATAAGACAATACGGTGTTTTATGTGCAAAGCAATCAGTGAAGTTTATCAGTGAAGCTGGTTTTTTTTTTTCTAGGGGCCACTGCCGTTCACTGCGCAATCAATAGTAGATTTTGGGGCTTCCTTCATTCAAAGAAATAATGGCATGATTTTGCTTAGTCATTAAAGCAAATGGTTTAACTCTGAAATACATATCCTTCAAGATTATTTATTCTAAAGTACACATCATTTTAAATAATTTGTTTTCAATAATAAAAATCGGATTTGATGTTCTCTTTGAAACAAGAAGCTTCTTTGCATGTTTATAATTTTGGTGGTTTTGTGGAGATGTTGCCTGCTTAAGTTGGAATAATGTGTCCTTTTTTCCCATTTCGTAAAAGCTGTTGCTGCAGTTTTTAAAGAATGGTGCTTTTTTTCCGCTGGCCGTGATGCAGTGTGCATGGTCTGTTATGTGCACGTGATTGTATGACATTTTATGTATGCAGAACAAGTAAAATTGAACAGCTAATTTTTAATCTTAACTTAACTCTATTTCATCTTCATAATTGCATCCTGTAATGCAATTGATTTGTTGTAACCAGAAACTGGTGTTTCTACAGTCTAACTTTATCAACCAACACCGGATAAGTGAGAAGACGTGATTAACAGTGTATTTCTGAATACAGCCTCTTTCTCAACAAGAAACAAGATGGAGACAGCTCGTGTCCATTCACCAAAGTTCCATCAATCAATTTTAATGCATTATAAAGAAGAAAAACTACATTGGCATAAGTAAGACAAACACTTCCCTATACATACTATCCACTGGACAGTCCCTTGATAATGACAAAGAAAAAAAACACTATTTCAACAGCCCCAAAGACATCTCCATCTAGAATCTTCAGTGTTGTCCTCTCCGCTAACTCTTTATGGCAAAAATAAAAAATAGGAAAAGAAAATACATTGACCATTGCAAGCCACGTCAAATGCATAATTGGCAAACAATAACTGTAGTATTTCAAATGTTTTTCCTCCGTTTTTCTTTGTTCATTGGTAAAAGAATATAAAAAACTTTTTGTTCAACGTAGTGTCGAGTTGTATTAAAATAGATTTGCACAGTTTCTCCCGGAGAATTGGACGCGTGGTTGAAGGAGCCAGGTATATGCTTGAAAGAGACGACACGTTCTCGCTGTGACAAGGTGCGCTGATATGGTTATTTTCTATTTATTATTAAATATATCCCTCTTCCCCGGCTGGATGGGTTCGGCTTCCTGTCACAGTCAGCGGCACTAAGCCCGTGCAGTATCCGCGTGACTAGCTGAACCACATTGGGGAAAGCGAAGGAATCCCAAATTTTGTCGCGCGAATGATAAGCGCGGGATGCCGTGTACATTCTTCGCATCACGTTCGTGTCGATCTCACTACATCAGCTTTAACAGTCAACTGTGTATTCAATGTGATATGGATGCAAAACGATATGGGGAAGAAAAAAAACCTTAGTCCTACGTGCTTGTGTGGTGTCCACAAAACAAAGAACAATGCTAGAAGACCACACAAAATGGGCATTAAAATTAACAACAACTTGGTATTGTTTCCAAATGTGAGGCATCGAATACCCTTTCGCATTGAATTAAGTGTCACTCCTGACTGGAGGATTTTCCTGTTGGAAGACCCAAAATATGCTTCGAAATTTAAGATATGAAATAATGTTCGTATCATATCACACACAATTCGTGCTATTTCTGTTCCTCCTTGCAAGTCCTTGGATTTAAATACATGCAACTAAGTGGGCATCTCATCAGAAGATCTTCATATAATGTTATAAGGCCATATTATGTTATAAACTGAATCCACTTCAGTTATATGTCATTCAGTAAGTAAGAGAGGCTCTACACAAGGGCGGTTAAATTAATTTTACCCTTGTATTCGAGGAAACTAGGAAACCAAATAGAGTCAGAATAATTTTGGGACATTGCTGCTAGGCACCTCATACGGAATAAATACACGTGAAATGTATATTTTACGTTTCGGAAAGGGGTATGTCTGTTGGATGTAACAGAACGGCCCATCAAATAAAGGAGTGTGTACCCATATTTAGCAACTAGATAATTGTGAGCTTTTGGAGTTCATGTTGTTAATATGAAAGTTTCTGTACCAACAGCTGTCTGGACAGGGATACTGAATTATTTCACATTTCTTAAAAATAAAAAATAAAAAAATTTAAAAAATCCAGTAAACGCTTTAAAAAGAAACATAAACGAACAGTTTTAGCTGTCAAGCCTTGCCAACACAGGAAGGAGTCGGAGACCCCGCCCTCCGGGTAGGCCTCGCCCCCTATGCACTGCAGCAAGGCTATGATGTCATCAGCTGGTGCCAAAGCAAAACTGACCGGAAATTTCCGTTACAACCGCGTCCTGATCAGTTTCCGTCACTCATTTGATATCTATGTATGCGTTTTATATAAATAATGATATATCACACGGAACCTTCGAGGCTCCACTCAGTCTGAACTTGAGGCAGTGTTCATTTGTAATGTACAGCAGACAAAAAAATCGCTCAAATCAGTTGGACACTTCGCTCAGCATTAATAACATCTTACTTATTGAAGCAACCCCCCCCCACCCCACCCCCCCTTAAATAAAACCCACAAAAAAAACAACAGGTAGGGACAACTGATAAAAGAACGAGTCTGAAAAAAGATGATGGAGGTCCCAGTACAAAAACATTAGAATATTTTTTGGCATAATTTCTATACTGGTGATAGGAGGTGGTAACGGACAGGAGAGCCACGCGCGCATACGAACACAAACGGCCGAAAGCGTTTGCGTCGGGCTGCCGCGGTCATACAAGCTCCTAACTCCTGCTGCGCGACTCAAAGAAAATACAGATCAACACGACGTGTGTACAGCAAACTCCACGCCTCCCTCCGCATTACCAACAGGCATCAGCATCAAAATACTCAATTCTTCACTAAAAATGCTAAATTCTGTGTCTTTTTTTTAAATACTTTTTGATCTCAACTATATTAATACTGAAAAAAAGTTATTCTCTGTTTTGTTTTGAAGGCTCATAAGATTCATACATACACAATGAAAACGTACCCCCTTCCCCCTTTCACCTGAATTAATATGGCGAACATTGTCCATCGGAAATAAGAACAAGTGTAACAAGTACTTGGATATATCAATGTACAGTCCTTTTGATTTAATATTATCTCCATGTCTCTGTGACTACGACGACGGGCTGCTAAAGTTCCCCCGTTATGATTATGATTATTATTACTGTTAAAAAAACTCGCCTCGCTGAATACTCTTCTCATATATCCGGGACAGGCGTTATTATTCATAAATACATTAAGGCCAAGAACATTAATAAATAAAAAAAAATCAATTAGTAAAAAAAATATTGTAAGCACTGAAGGTGTCGGGTTTATAAAATACACATGGGATATGGGTCCTGAAGCCCCTCGTTGGTTGAATGAAAACCTTTCAATTGTCTATCAAACATAAAAAACGTCTGTTTGAGCATATGCCAAGGGTAGCAAGCCAAGACTCCGGCCAGTGGCAATTGGCTTAGGGCTGTGAGTGTGTGTGTGTGTGTGTGTGTGTGTGTGTGTGTGTGAGTGAGTGTGTGTGTGTGAGTGGGCTGTGAGTGTGTGTTTGTGGGGGGGGGGGGGGTGTGAGTGTGGGTGTGAGTGTGTGTGGGCTGAGTGTGTGTGTGTGAGTGTGTGTTTCTGGTGTTGTGGGGTTGTGGGGGAGCTGTGTGTGTGTCAGTGGGGTCAGGCATGATCAGTTGTGGCCTGGGTGGTTGAGGGGCAGGCCTTGCAGTAGCGCGCAGGGGTCCACAGAGGGCGCTGTGGAGGTGCTGCTGGGTTTGATCCAGGGCAGGGAGAGCAGGGAGGCGCCGGAGGTGGTGGTCGTCATGGTGACCTGGATGACCTGGTCTCGCTGGATGAGGCGGATCAGGGCCTTTACACGCTCCAGGGAGGACTGAGCCTCCCGCTGCTGTCCCATCAGCCTCTGCTTCAGCTCCACACACTCCTGCGGGATAGGGAACAGGGTCAGGGCCAGAGCAGGGGCCAGAGCAGGGGCCAGAGCAGGGGCCAGAGCAGGGGCCAGAGCAGGGGCCAGAGCAGGAGAGGGCAGGAGAGGGCGGTGATATATTGGGGTGTTAGTGGGGCGTACCTCGATGGCCTGGCTGAGCCGCTGGTCCTGCTCCTCCAGAGAGTCCCACTCCTCCTTCAGCTCACTGTTCCTCCTCATGAGCCTCCTCTTCTCCTCCTCCCGCACTGAGGCACACACACACACAGCAGGGTTACACACACACACACACACACACACACACACACACACACACACACACACACACACACACACACACAGCAGGGTTACACACACACACACACACACACACACACACACACACACACACAGCAGGGTTACACACACACACACTCTCTCACACACTCACATACACACAGCAGGGTTACACACACACACACACACAGCAGGGTTACACACACACACACTCACACACACACACAGTAGGGTTACACACACACACACACACACACACACAGCAGGGTTACACACACACACACACACACACACACACACAGCAGGGTTACACACACACACACTCACACACACACAGTAGGGTTACACACACACACACACACACAGCAGGGTTACACACACACACACACACACACAGCAGGATTACACACACACACACACACGCACACACATTAAAATGGCGCTGTTGTAAATCTGTGTGAAACATACCTGTTTTGTGAGTCATGTAAGACTGAATGAAACTCTGGGGCCAGGACAGATCTTTGTTCAGTACCTGGGAAGGAAAAGAGTTCCTCAGCAGCACATTCTGACCTGGACTCACACAACGAGCCCAAACCCAAACCCTACCATTTCACTGTCCCGAAACAAGAGCGTTTTTGTGTCACCAAAGTGCTCCAACACTTTGAATGCACTTTCGACATTTGAATATATTTCTAAGGGGACTGTAAGGGTGAGAATGTACAGATGAATTGTATTCTACATGCATGTGTTTGCAGATTACTAATCTCATGTTTAGGGTGGAGGGAGCTGAACAGTCATTAAGTTAGGGAACCACACCCAAACTCTCTCAGAAGCAGCAAAACAAACCTTATTTGGATGTTCATCTGGCACAACAAAGATTATCAGATTGCCACGGAAACGTGCTGCCGTAAACATTCTGTAACTGCCGTAAAACAGACTGGGACTCTAACACAGAGACGGGCCTGAGTGTGTGTGTGGGCTCCCTTCAGCACAATAAAGACCCTTAAACACACACAGCGTGCTGTTTGGGTCGAGTGTTTGGGTCGAGTGTTTGCTCTGTAGAGCATCTTTGTGACAGTCTCTATAAAAAGCACTGTACAAATAAAATTAACTTGACTTTGCCTTGTAAGCAGAAGATGATTGTCTGACTCGGACTGCATGTTTGGGTGTGTAGGTCTGGGCAGGACTGTACAGAGATGGGATATGATCGCATGTTTGGGTGTGTAGGTCTGGGCAGGACTGTCCAGAGATGGGATATGATCGCATGTTTGGGTGTGTAGGTCTGGGCAGGACTGTACAGAGATGGGATATGATCGCATGTTTGGGTGTGTAGGTCTGGGCAGGACTGTACAGAGATGGGATATGATCGCATGTTTGGGTGTGTAGGTCTGGGCAGGACTGTACAGAGATGGGATATGATCGCATGTTTGGGTGTGTAGGTCTGGGCAGGACTGTACAGAGATGGGATTTGATCGCATGTTTGGGTGTGTAGGTCTGGGCAGGACTGTACAGAGATGGGATATGATCGCATGTTTGGGTGTGTAGGTCTGGGCAGGACTGTACAGAGATGGGATATGATCGCATGTTTGGGTGTGTAGGTCTGGGCAGGACTGTACAGAGATGGGATATGATCGCATGTTTGGGTGTGTAGGTCTGGGCAGGACTGTACAGAGATGGGATATGATCGCATGTTTGGGTGTGTAGGTCTGGGCAGGACTGTACAGAGATGGGATATGATCGCATGTTTGGGTGTGTAGGTCTGGGCAGGAGTGCGGGCCTACCTTCCTCTGGCACTTGGGGCACATCCAGGCACCCTTGGGGGGGGTCTGGAGCGGGGGCTGCAGGCAGTCGGGGTGGTAGGAGCGGGCGCAGGTGTGGCAGGGCTGGAGCTCTCCGTCCTCCTTACACACCGCACACACCTCCTCACGCTCTGCATCGTCCTGCAGAGCACAGCCCCGTTAGTGATGTCACCTTTAGTGACCCCACCCCTTCAGTGACTTCACCATGCCCCTTTAGTGATGTCACCGCTCAGTGACCCCACCCCGTCAGTGACATCACCATGCTCCTTTAGTGATGTCACCATTCAACAGCCTCGCCCCTTAAAGACATCACCACTGAATTTCACTTTTCCACAAAAGTATTTACGTGCTCATTAATTTACAAATTAACCTAAGCAATCTAGTACACGTGTTAAACGGCAATGAGTATACAGACACAAAAATCTCACCAAAACTGAGGCAGACCACACACACTCACACTCACACACACACACTCACACTACGTACCTTCCAGCACAGATCCTCAGTGTCTAGCATGCGAACAGCAAGCAGAGAGAAAGTTAGTAGCAGCAACAGAAACAGAGTTATTCAGCGGCGTTATTCAGTTAGGGAGCCATGCAGCACTTCTGCAAATAACCGCCTCTTAGCCTAGCCTAGCCTAGCGTGTCCTTAACCATACAATGTTAGCCTAGGCTAGCGTGTCCTTAACCATACAATGTTAGCCTAGCGCTGTGAATCCCTAACCATACAATGTTAGCCTAGCACTGTGAATCCCTAACCATACAATGTTAGCCTAGCGGTGTGTGTCCTTAACCATACAATGTTAGCCTAGCACTGTGAATCCCTAACCATACAATGTTAGCCTAGCACTGTGAATCCCTAACCATACAATGTTAGCCTAGCACTGTGAATCCCTAACCATACAATGTTAGCCTAGCGATGTGAATCCCTACCAATCCAATGTTAGCCTAGCGGCGTGAATCCCAAACCATACAATGTTAGCCTAGCGGCGTGTATGAATTCATTGACAGCGGGGGGATGACAGTGATCTGAGAGGATTTAATGCTGCGATTTTTGGGGGTGTTATGATGCATCTTTAGTGTCCTGTGCTTCAGAGAGCTCGGTCATGTGACCCAAACAGACCACAGGTTGTCTTACCTCTGGCTGACAGGTAGAGGGGGCTGCTCAGGTAATGTGACGCCAGACGTTTACGCTGCAGGGAAAGAAACAGATCTCAGTTGAGCATCTTTCTCCAGCCTGACGGCACCATTCCCACAATGCACTCTGCTGGGCGTACCTCAGGCTCAAACAGGCCGCTGTAGGTGGGGTTAGCTGTGGTCCTCCTCTTCCTCTCCTGCCTCTTCCTCTGGAGCTCTGCAATCAAACTCCAGATTACACACATGCACATACGCACACACTCACAAACAAAATCTCTCACTCTCACTCTCACTCTCACTCTCACTCTCACTCTCACTCTCACTCTCACTCTCACTCTCACTCTCACTCTCACTCTCACGCACGCACGCACGCACGCACGCAGACAGACACTCAGACACTCAGACACTCAGACACTCAGACACTCAGACTCACACACACGCACGAACGCACGCACTCAGACACTCATACTCACACACACACACACACACACACACACACACTCACACTCGCACACACACATGCACGCACGCACACACCACTTATCAGCTGTAATAGTACAGACACAAGTGCAGGTGAAGGTTAAATCTTTACCTTCCAGGTGTTCTGTTGTGACCAGGCCGAGAGCTACCATGAAGGCAATTTTCTGCAGAAGAATAAAAACGGGAGGGGGGATTATATTAATTTTGCGAGTGTTATTGATTTCAACCAATCCTGGAGACATTACTTTTTGATTGGATAAACAAGCAGGAGCTCAGCCTATGATGGGATTCAGCCTCTGTGGGTCAGAGGTGAGGGGAATTCAAGGAACTACATTTCCCAGAAATACCCTGTGCATGCATGAGAGGTCACAGAGCAAGGTCAGTGTCTGTGTATATGGACCAGGTTCTGCCAGGGTGTGAGGATGGGGGGGGGGGGGGGGGTAACAGGGTCCCTCTGGAGGAGGAAAGGTAGATGTGTGTGACTGTTGCAGGTGGGACTATAATTGTAATAGGCTCATCTACGAAAAGAAATTGAATAATTATGAAAATATGGAAATAATTGTACGTATTTATTGGTCTCTCAAGGGAAATGATTCCGCTGGGGTTCTAGTCCCAGGCTGCTGCTCCTGTGAAGTTCTTCATCAGGAAAGATCATTTAAAACTTGAACACATTTCAGCACAGTCCAGTTTGAGCGCATGAGCACTGGCTTGGTCCCTGAGTGCTCAATGCCCCACGAAGGCCATGGTCTGAATCCGCAGCCTCAGTTCATCACGTACAGATTACAGCAACGCCATTCAGAATTAATCACTTTCCGCAGCTCAGCACAGATAACTGAAAGCATTCGTAAGAGAACTGATATGATTAGAGTCTCTAAATTAACATGGAATATTAATTTCTGACATCATTTGCCACTACGCCTCACACGTGAAATGAACCTTAAATACGGAGCGTTGTTTTGTCTCTTTTGTGTTTTTTGGTTTTCATTCCACTCTAAATTCCCTTTTTTCTTTCCCCCGGCCTTTCCTTGGGAAAGCAGGAAGAGATCGATCGTGAGCTTCTCCACTGGGATTCCTCGTTAGGTACTGGTGAGGGGGGCAGGGAGAGGTGCAGATTGGATAAACTGGGATTATCTCACTGGATAAAGGGATCAGTTACTGATTCCAGTTCCAGGGATCAGAGAGACATCTGATCCTGTTCAAAGATACCACTAATCAAACAGGCACCGGTACAACAAAATAAACAAACTAATAAAAGCTCTATATTACACACTGGTACAGTGTGGGTTTGGACCAAAGCTCTATATTACACATTGGTACAGTGTACCGGATCAAAGCTTTATATTACACACTGGAGCAGTGTGGGTTTTTGGATCAAAGCTCTATATTACACACTGGAGCAGTGTGGGTTTTTGGATCAAAGCTCTATATTACACACTGGAGCAGTGTGGGTTCTTGGATCAAAGCTCTATATTACACACTGGAGCAGTGTGGGTTTTTGGATCAAAGCTCTATATTACACACTGGAGCAGTGTGGGTTCTTGGATCAAAGCTCTATATTACACACTGGAGCAGTGTGGGTTCTTGGATCAAAGCTCTATATTACACACTGGAGCAGTGTGGGTTCTTGGATCAAAGCTCTATATTACACACTGCAGCAGTGTGGGTTTTTGGATCAAAGCTCTATATTACACACTGGAGCAGTGTGGGTTTTTGGATCAAAGCTCTATATTACACACTGGAGCAGTGTGGGTTTTTGGATCAAAGCTCTATATTACACACTGGAGCAGTGTGGGTTCTTGGATCAAAGCTCTATATTACACACTGGAGCAGTGTGGGTTCTTGGATCAAAGCTCTATATTACACACTGGAGCAGTGTGGGTTCTTGGATCAAAGCTCTATATTACACACTGGAGCAGTGTGGGTTCTTGGATCAAAGCTCTATATTACACACTGGAGCAGTGTGGGTTTTTGGATCAAAGCTCTATATTACACACTGGAGCAGTGTGGGTTTTTGGATCAAAGCTCTATATTACACACTGGAGCAGTGTGGGTTTTTGGATCAAAGCTCTATATTACACACTGGAGCAGTGTGGGTTCTTGGATCAAAGCTCTATATTACACACTGGAGCAGTGTGGGTTCTTGGATCAAAGCTCTATATTACACACTGGAGCAGTGTGGGTTCTTGGATCAAAGCTCTATATTACACACTGGAGCAGTGTGGGTTTTTGGATCAAAGCTCTATATTACACACTGGAGCAGTGTGGGTTTTTGGATCTGTCGGCAGTCTGACCTCCGGGTCCTCCTCCCTCTTCTTCTTGGCAGGGGGGGAGGGGGAGGGCGGGGCGTCTCGGGCGGGGCTGTCGGGCGGGGGTGGGGGGGAGGTGTGGGAGCTGCCTGGGGCCTGTGGCTGGATGATGATCACCTGGAGAGACAGGTAAACACTGGTAAACGCAGGTAAATGTGTGGCAAAACTACAGTCAGTATACTCCAAACACACAAGGAGCAGGCATTTTACAATAGACAGGATATGATATTGATTTCATTCTGCTCATAACTGGGGGGGTGTGCAGGAAAGGCGCAGCTCAGTGTACAGCAGCCAGCAGGACTCTGGTGAGAGCGTCTCACTGGAACAGATCTAAACACAGTGAGGACAGAAGCAGCCAATGAGGAGCCGGGGGCGGGCTCACCTTGCTGTCTGCGCTGAACAGCAGTGGCTGGACCTTCACAGCTTCGCTAACGGAGGCGGGGCTGACGCTGATGGGGGCGGGGCTGACGCTGATGGGGGCGGGGCCAGTGGATGAGGAGGCAGAGATGATGGCGTAGGCCACGCCCGCGCTGCTGATGGAGGCGGAGCCAGGCTCCGGCTGCCCATTGGCCAGCGGCTGCAGGGGGCGGGCCGTGCAGTTGGGCGTGGGGTGGGCGGGGCCCTGGCTGCGGGGGCTGATCACCGCGGTAACGCGGTGCAGGCCGGGGGGGCGGCTGGGGGGGTCCTGGCTCGGGCTGCGGGGCAGGCTGTCCGGGATCAGCGACTTCGGCCGGACCTGGGGGGGCACGGAGAGGGGGGGGGCACGGGGAGGGGGGGGGGGCAGGGAGAGAGAGGGGGGCTTTTACACAAATGAAATGAAGGGCCACTCGGACCTGAGAGAGCAGTGGCAGAGAAGCCGGGACACTGGCTCAGGATGTGAGCATTCGGCAGTGGGGGGGGGGGGGGGTTCAATCCCTCACCCTGGCTGCGTCCCTGAACCCCCCTGCCTCGCCTGTGTGTGAATGTGAGGCCTCTATTGCAAAACCTAGAATAAATATAATATAATAAATGTTAAGAATATATAATAAGTCTGTGTTGAATTTGCTATGTAATGGTGAACACTACTGGAGCCACAAACGTGTCTCACCAAAGAGCTGCCTGTCGGGTCAGAGCGTGTGCTTAGCCTCTGTCACACTCTCACTCACACGTTTCTACTGTTTATCTTATTTAGCAATTCTTCGATTTTCAATTTTGCATATGGTGTTGTGTCTTGTTTGAAGACTTTGCTATTAATTTAGTAAATGGTTTTGGTTTATTGACGTTTGTTGGTAATTCGGTTTGCTTCTTGATTGATTTGTGGTTAAGTGTTTTTGGATTTTAAAGGGAAGTCTTTTAAAATGTAACGCAATTTGTAAACCATTAAAGATTCATCCTCCAAACAAGCACACTGCTGTTCCAGTCCATTCCCACGCTGCACCTGAACACGGTAAACAGCAAATGGGCCAAGAACAAACAAAAACTGAATAATTAATCAAATGATTTTGTGAATAACTAACACACCAATATGGCTGAACATAGTTTATCATAAACACCTGCAGCTCTGTGTCCACAAAACATTTCTTCACAGAGCAGAGAGGAACCAGGGGTCCATTCTCTGGGGTTTTTCTCCACAGAGAGGTGACGTTCACTATATACACACACACATACACACACTATATACACACACACACACATTCACTGACTTCATACAAACACACACACACTATATGCACACACGCATATGCACTGACTTCATACAGACACACACACACTATATACACACACGCATATTTAGTGACTTCATACAGACACACACACACTATGTACACACACGTTCACTGACTTCATACAGACACACATACACACAAACACACTGATATTCGGGCCTAACTATCTTCCAGCCAGTTTCACAGATCCCCGTCATAATAAACGCTTTCATAGGCCACAGAGTCATAATAAACGCTTGCACATGCCAGAGTTCTCCCTCTACCCAGGTGTATGCTGCCACCCTGTGGAAGTTTAATTTATTGCACCAGAAAATAGTTCCGCTCCGTTGGCGTAGAAACCCCCCTTACCTGAGGTAGCAGGGCAGGCGCCTGTACAGCCAATCGGTGCAGAGAGCTGACCTGAGGAACCTTAATGGGGAGAGCAGTGAGAGCTCCCAACATCTACAGGAAGAGAGAGAGAGAGAGAGAGAGAGAGAGAGAGGGAGAGGGAGGGAGGGGGAGAGAGAGAGAGGGAGGGGGAGAGGGAGAGAGGGGGAGAGAGAGAGAGGGAGGGAGGGGGAGAGAGAGAGAGGGGGAGAGAGAAACTAAGATGAGAAACAATCCAACTGAGATGTTTCAGAAAGAGTTGCTAAAAATGAAAAATTGCATCACTTACAGACAAGCCATATTTTGGCTGTGGAACCAGGAAAGAGAAGCTGTGTTTAACTGCACAATGTAACACATAAAACTGCCTATGACGGGAGGGTGCAGGAACAGGCTGTTAAAGAACGTCTGATATGAGGAGAAGCAGCAGGCTGTGGCTGTAGACGCTGGTCTCATGTGAGCACTCACTCTCTCACTCTCACTCTCACTCTCACTCTCACTCTCACTCTCACTCTCACTCTCACTCTCACTCTCACTCTCACTCTCTCTCTCTCTCTCACCCTTTAGTAAAATGCTTTGACAAACAATCTCCCTGCTAAGTGACTGTAAAGTGTCGTGACAAATCAGCCCAGTGATAATGCATGATCTACAGACCGCATGATCTACAGACACTGTGATAATGCATGATCTACAGACCGCATGATCTACCGACACAGTGATAATGCATGATCTACAGACACTGGTCTACACACACAAGTGCTGTCTGTAGACTATGCGGTCTTTAGATCACACATACTGTCAGTAGCCTGTGTGGGGTCTGTAGATCACACACACTGTCAGTAGACTGCACGGTGTCTGTAGATCACACACACTGTCAGTAGACTGCACGGTGTCTGTAGATCACACACACTGTCAGTAGACTGCACGGTGTCTGTAGATCACACACACTGTCAGTAGACTGCACGGTGTCTGTAGATCACACACACTGTCAGTAGCCCGTGTGGGGTCTGTAGATCACACACTGTCAGTAGGCCATGCGGGGTCTGTAGATCACACACTGTCAGTAGACGGCGCAGTGTCTGTAGTCCCAGCAGACGGAGGTGTATATATATGGCACTGACGGGCAGTGTGGGATTATGTCACACAGCACCAGCTGGCTGAGTCTGACCCAGCTGCCCTGCCAATCGCCGGGATATTAATACACCCTCCTGCCCAGAGCTTCTCTCTCCCACGCTCACCAACACTGCTCAACACAGCCAGCTCAACACAGCCTGCAGGACTAACACAGCTCAACACAGCCTGCTCAACACAGCCTGCTCCTAACACTGCTCAACACAGCCTGCTCCTAATACTGCTCAACACAGCCTGCAGGACTAACACTGCTCAACACGGCCTGCAGGACTAACACTGCTCAACACAGCCTGCTCCTAACACTGCTCAACACCGCCTGCTCCTAACACTGCTCAACACCGCCTGCTCCTAACACTGCTCAACACAGCCTGCTCCTAACACTGCTCAACACAGCCTGCAGGACTAACACTGCTCAACACCGCCTGCAGGACTAACACTGCTCAACACAGCCTGCTCCTAACACTGCTCAACACAGCCTGCTCCTAACACTGCTCAACACAGCCTGCTCCTAACACTGCTCAACACGGCCTGCTCCTAACACTGCTCAATACAGCCTGCAGGACTAACACTGCTCAACACCGCCTGCTCCTAACACTGCTCAACACCGCCTGCTCCTAACACTGCTCAACACAGCCTGCTCCTAACACTGCTCAACACGGCCTGCAGGACTAACACTGCTCAACACAGCCTGCTCCTAACACTGCTCAACACCGCCTGCTCCTAACACTGCTCAACACAGCCTGCTCCTAACACTGCTCAACACAGCCTGCTCCTAACACAGCCTGCTCCTAACACTGCTCAACACAGCCTGCTCCTGACACTGCTCAACACAGCCTGCTCCTAACACTGCTCAACACAGCCTGCAGGACTAACACTGCTCAACACCGCCTGCAGGACTAACACTGCTCAACACAGCCTGCTCCTAACACTGCTCAACACCGCCTGCTCCTAACACTGCTCAACACAGCCTGCAGGACTAACACTGCTCAACACGGCCTGCAGGACTAACACTGCTCAACACCGCCTGCAGGAGTTAAACTGCCCTGTTGGACAGACATCTACACAAACATTAGACAGGGATTATTGGGTGTTTCTATGTTGTTAATGACATTCAGACTGCAAGTCATAATCATCAGGGCATGATAAAGAAACGTCTGGATATTGGGATATTGGGATATTTGGATATTTGGATATTGGGATATTTGGATATTTGGATATTTGGATATTGGGATATCGGGATATTTGGAGACTCCATCGTGAGCACAAACACACAGGCTGCGGGTATGAGCAGAGCAGGCTCCTCAAAACACTGAGGAAACCGGGGCACTGAGAGGAAATAAATAAAAGAATAAGAGCAGGGTAAATCAAGGAGCTCTGCAATGGAGCAGGAGGCAGCAGGTTCTCCTGCGGGGGGGGGGGGGGGGCGTTCCCATGGCAACTGCCAAGATAAAATTCTGTCAGTGAAAAGGCATTCATTTCCGTAATTGTGTGCTCCTTTTATAAACCAAACGCCCCTCTGAGGCCTCCCACAATGCCACAGCCCCTTCCCACAATGCCACAGCCCTTTCCTGAGGCTTGTGTACACAGCCCTGATGCCTGAAGGACCTGAAGTGGCTCCAACAGCCAGGCCGTCGTTTCCACAAACAACTTAAACATTTAGAGCGTTCCTTCTTCCCGAAGTGCACTGCAGCAGCAAGCCCAGCCTGACCCACGCAGCACTCCCCTCAGTGTCCACCAGAGGGCAGCGTGGGAGACAGGCCTCAGCAGCACTCCCCTCAGTGTCCACCAGGGGGCAGCGTGGGAGACAGGCCTCAGCAGCACTCCCCTCAGTGTCCACCAAGGGGCAGCGTGGGAGACAGGCCTCACTCACAACTGCAGGTGTGATTGGACAGCTCTGCAGGCTGGTCTGTGTGTGCTGTGTTCATACTCAACAACTGCAGCTCAGCACGCACACACACACACACACACACACACACACACACACACACACACACACACACACACACTATACACACACACGCACACTATTCACACATGCACAGACACTATACACACACACACACACACTCACACAAGCTCAGTGTGTGTAAGTGTTGTGTGTGTGTGTGTGTGTGTGTGTATAGTGTCTGTGTGTGCTGTATGTATAATGTGTGTGTGTGTGTGTATATAGTGTGTGTGTATAGTGTGTGTGTGTGTGTGTGTGTGTGTGTGCGTGTGTGAGTATAGTGTGTGTGTGTGTGTGTGTGTGTGTGCTGTATGTATAATGTATGTGTGTGTGTAGGCTGAAAGAGGCTGAATGAGGCTGAATGAGGCTGAATGAGGCTGAATGAGACTGAATGAGGCTCAACTGAACACAGCACAGGGCTCTCTCTGTACAGTGCGTCTAATGGGGGACTCCATTGTACATCTGAAAGCAGAGGCCAGGTGGTTTATGAACCGGTTTTACTACACAAAGTTGTTCCTGGTCTGTACCACCCCACACGCTCAAATGCTGATTGGACACAGAGCAGCTGAGAGGGCACGGGGGGGGGGGGGGTATTGTACCCAGCTGAGAGGGGGGTGGGGGTATTGTCCCTGAATGGACCCCCTTCTCCCAGGTCTCCCCAGCACACAATGAGAACATAAAAACAAAGCAGGTAACCGGGGGCAATGGGGGGCAGGAGGGAGTGTCTCTCTGCACTGGCACTGAATAGAAACCACAGAGGATCATGGGACAGGAAGCAGAGCGGGGGTAATGCGTGAGCAGGGCACACACACCCTTAAATAAGATGGAGCAGTCGGCGGGGGTTATTTTACTTTAAATTACAGCCAGGGAATTCACACTATTCTCATTCTGCTGTGGTCTCTCAAGCCATTCAGACCCAGACGGGCAGCTCTGCCTCCCGCTGGCCCTGTGGGGGAGCATTGTGTCGTATCGATTCAGTTCTGCACACAATCCCTCCTCATGTCTCAACACACTGAACTCACACCTTTACTGACTGATCCACCCCCCCCCATAGCCCTCTTTCATACCCCAAAATGAATACATACATGAATAAATAAATCTGTGACTATTGGTTGTGACAGGTGTGTAGAGGAACTCACTGTAAGTGGCCGTGGATGAAAAGCTGAATTAATAAAAAGTGAAATGTAGATGTAGCTGTCCCTGCTTCAGTGAGGACCCCCCCCCCCCCCCCCCCAGCCCAACCAACACCAGTCCTGTGTGGGGGGGAACCTGTACCTGTCAGGGGCGGGGGGCACCGTACCTGTGAGTGGGGGGGCTCCCCTGCTCTCCGGCTGAGCCCGGGCATCCCGGCGGGGGCCGTCTGCAGGGGCTCCGAGCACAGCGCCTTCTGGCCGTTGATGTGCGGCGTCACCATGGAGACGGGGGCCTTGGCGGGAAGCACGGAGATGGCGATGCTCTGGGCGGGAGGTTTGATGAGGGGGAGGGGCTTGGGGTTCCCCACGGGACAGCCTCGGACCGCCAGCTTCTGCGAGAGACACACAGAGAATCAGACACGGTTGCGAGGGACACTATAAGGCCTCTGCAGCTTTAGCATTTAGCACATCTTGCAACAACAAGTAAAAAAACAGAGATAGGTTTCTGCAGGCCGTCAACTTTCAAAGAGCATTTTTGATTTTTGTTTGTTTGCCGCGTCACCACTGTGTCACATTGCTCAAGGCAGAAATAGAAAAGACCGCAATATATGTATGTGGATGTTTAGAATAATTCATTTCATTTCTGTAATATACACACTCTGACTTCTATCACAACATCACACAAACTTACTTCTACTACACTGAGCAACATGTACTCACACAAATGAAATATGGCGCATTAAAGAGGCTGTATTTGGGTTATAGCCACACAGACACACAGACACACTCCACTCTGCTGACACACAGACACACACACTCCACGCTGCTGACACACAGACACACAGACGCACAGACACACTCTACTCTGCTGACACACAGACACACAGACACACTCCACGCTGCTGAACGGCGATGTGGGGAGAGTAGGAGATGAGTCTGCTGCCGGCTGGTGTATCCCTGCTGTGTTTAATTATCCTACACAAACAAACACGCATCACGTTCACACGGCTCCCAGACTCTTTCTTCCACTGCTCTTTTCCCAAACCCATCTGTACAGGATGCAAGGAGCTCTTAAAAGTTCAGTTTAGTCTTGTCATTGGACTTAAAATTATTTATATATATTATTATTAATCATTAAGATTAAGTTTCACTATAAGTACTAAAATATATCATTTCCAGGCTGAGAAGAGTCCAGCTCCCCCTCCCTCTCTCACAGATAGAGGAAAAGAGAGGAGGAGAGTGAGAGAGAGAGAGAGAGAGAGAGAGAAAGAGCGAGAGAGCGAGAGAGCGAGAGAGAGAGCGAGAGAGAGAGCAAGAGAGAGAAAGGGTGGGTGATGGATGTGATTGTTGCAGTGGTGTTGGGTGATGGATGTGTTTGTTGCAGTGGTGATAGATGTGATTGTTGCAGTGGTGTTGGATGTGCTTGTTGCAGTGGTGTTGGATGTGATTGTTGCAGTGGTGATAGATGTGATTGTTGCAGTGGTGTTTGGTGATGGATGTGATTGTTGCAGTGGTGTTGGATGTGATTGTTGCAGTGGTGTTGGATGTGATTGCTGCAGTGGTGATAGATGTGATTGTTGCAGTGGTGTTGGATGTGATTGTTGCAGTGGTGTTGGATGTGATTGTCGCAGTGGTGATAGATGTGATTGTTGCAGTGGTGATAGATGTGATTGTTGCAGTGGTGATAGATGTGATTGTTGCAGTGGTGATAGATGTGATTGTTGCAGTGGTGATAGATGTGTTTGTTGCAGTGGTGTTGGATGTGATTGTTGCAGTGGTGTTGGATGTGATTGTTGCAGTGGTGACAGATGTGATTGTTGCAGTGATGATGGATGTGATTGTTGCAGTGGTGTTTGGTGATGGATGTGATTGTTGCAGTGGTGTTGGATGTGATTGTTGCAGTGGTGATAGATGTGATTGTTGCAGTGGTGATGTCTTAAGATTATGATTCTAATTTTCTATACACATCCCATATATATGTATGTATGTATATTGTATGTACACAATATATGTATGGTTATAATGAAGCATGTCGTCTGCTACTGTACGGGATCCCTGTCAGTCCATCATAATACATCTCCTGTCAACTGATACTGTACGAGATCCCTGTCAGTCCACCATAATACATCTCATGTCAACTGATACTGTACGAGATCCCTGTCAGTCCATCATAATACATCTCCTGTCAACTGATACTGTACGAGATCCCTGTCAGTCCACCATAATACATCTCCTGTCATCTGATACTGTACGAGATCCCTGTCAGTCCATCATAATACATCTCCTGTCATCTGATACTGTACGAGATCCCTGTCAGTCCATCATAATACATCTCCATAAAACATCCTGATACTGTTTTCCCCCAGTCTACTATTCAGTAAAACATTAAAACTCGATTTATTATCAATCAAACACTTAAGTGCAGTCATTTTCTGTGCAACGTGCACAAGGGGGCTCTGGATCCAATGAAGGGACCAGGTTTGGGGTTGCCAGATTGGGGTTGCCAGGTTAGAGGTGTCAGGTTGAGGTTGCCAGGTGGGGCCCAGTGGTGAGAGTTGGAGAGCAGGACTGCAGCGGTTTGATAAGAAGAGGTGACAGAGGGACTGCCAGCAGATCGTATGGAGAGGAATCAATCAGCACACAGACACACACACACACACAGCAGCT